>NW_021319255.1:1009731-1020767 GCF_001605985.2 Dendrobium catenatum | reverse complement strand
GGCAGTATACGGAATTTACACAAAATTCACCAAATCAGAATTTCACCAAATTACCACAGAACATTCACAACAATATTATAAGACTTTTATTCTACTGCCCAGACAAATTCAGAAATTATCAAAAATTACAGTCGAAAGAAAACACCACCGAATCAAAATTACCCGGTCAAAATTCTCCAGAAAATAATCAAAACGTGCACACTCGGCACTTCAATAACATACCAAAAGTTACGCGGTAAAAACTGAACTAGTCGGAAAATACGGACAAAATTCGCTAACGAAAACGAAATCCGGACAGAAAACTCGTTCAAACTTCACCGTTCTGAAAATTGAGAAAGGCGGAATGTGCCTTACCTTGCGTACAACACTTTCTTGAACTGTCTCGATGGACGAAAATGGTCCGGCGTCGCCCAAAAATCAACTTTTTCAATTTTCTCCTCGACTTTCTCTCTCCTCAAACTGAATTTAGATATTTTATGATTTTCTCTCTCTTCAAAATGAGCTGATTTCAGCTAAATATTGGTCTGATCGGCCCGGCCGATCGCACGATCGTCCTGGACGATCTGAACAAAAATCCAATCGGCCTGGGACGATTTCTCAGGACGATAATTAATTTCCTGGACGATTTGCTCTCTGACTTTTGCCATGAACTGATCGTCCCGGGACCCAGATCGGCCCGGACGATCCCTACAGGAAATCATTCCTGTAACTTCTGTACAGATTCTGGAACAAATTGTGAACTGATCGTCCCAGGACGATCCATGTTCGGCCTGGACGATATGTGCAAAACTGCTGTTACACGCAATACCTACCAGTCGTTGAAAGAGTTCGCGACTCGTGGTTTTAATTTATCTTCATCTTATCCTCCATTTCCTCCACCCCATCCGCCGACTTCTCCTAGCTTCCACCGCCGGCCATCTTCCCCGCCCAAATCACCCCACAACTCCACCTCAAGCCCACCCGCCACCATAGCTTCATCCAACCCAACACCTAGCCGCCCCCTTCCTCTTTGCCGCCGGCCTCCCGACTTGCCCATTCCATTATGATGATTCCAATCGTCATAATTACCCTCCTAAATTAACTCCAAGAGGAAAGGAAAGAAATTAATTTTATTTGAAATTTGAATTTTGAATTTCAAATTTCAAATACTTTCATTATTTGCAAATCCTAATTAGGAAAGTGCATAAAATCAATCATATTTGAAATTCAAATTAGATTTGATTTCTTAATGTCTTTCCTAATTCCCATGAGTTATTTTAGAAACCCTTAAATTCCTCCCCACAATCCTCCTCCCCCACTTAATGCCGCCGGCCCCCCCTTTATTAGGCTTCCTCCTTGTGTTTTCCTCTTTGGGTCTCACCCTCTTTGAATTTGAAATCAAATTTTCAAATTTACCCTCCAAATCCCTCATGGATTTTGAATTTCAAAATTCAAATCCCCCCTTAATTATTTTCCTAAAATATATTTCTATTAATATAGAAACTTCTTGATTTGAATTCAAACTTATTTAAATTTCAAATTAATCCCATACTAATGAATCCTATTGTTGGAAACCCATTCAATCTCTAAAATCTGAAATTAATTCAGATTTAATCATATCATTAAATTGATTGCATGGGGACCACATACATCGAACCTAGATGCTTTCCCCTCCTTTCCCTATGTCCGGCCTTCCCTCTACCCTACCTCTCTCCACAAACTAATTAACTCACATTAATTCCCTCCATTAAACCTTTCAAACAGTCCGTAATTCCCTCTCAACCCCAGCAGCCGGCCCTCAATGTTTCTCCCTCTCGATTTCTTCTATTCTTTGGTATTATTGAGTTCTGTTCCCAGAATTTCAGAGAGGACAACCCGCTGTTCTGCACCACTTGAAGGCCACTGCCAGCTATCCAGTAGCCCTAGTCTCCCCACAACTGCTGCCCAGGGTTCTGTCCACCTCGAAGGTTGCTGTCCTGCACTTTTCAGCAAGGTAGTTTGATGTCCAGGTTGCTGGAACGGCCCCATTTGCTGTCCAGAATTTCTGGATATTGATAGATTGCTGTCCCAGGAATTCTAGTAAGAAGAACTGCTGTTAAACCCTCCGGGAGTCCCCTACCTGCTGTCCCAAAGTCCAAACTCCGATAAACACGGATGGTTGCTAAGCCTTGACAACGGTGAGCTAATCCTCTAAATCATTTACCTTCCTAGTCATCTTCGGTTGTGGTTGTAATTTGATTCACTAGGACCGTGTTAATTCTCTCCGCTAAAGTCTAGTATATTAGAGAGTTGAGTGAGGGGTATCTCTTAGTGACTAATCTCATTGTTAGTTTAAGGATTATCGTTGAAAATCAACCACGAACGCAATGTTAGATTAATTGATTGTTTTACTACCTTAACTTCTGTGCATGTGATTTAGCCTAAGCTGGTTTTATCGCCTTATTGTTTAGTGTTATAAATAGCCTCATACAATAACTTAAAGCAAAAAAGGACTCAAATACCCTTAATGGGCTACAAGACTCAATCCCTCAAGCAAGGGTAAAAATGAAAAAATGCTGAAATAAAAAGATTACATCAATAAGTAGATAAGAATAAAATCAAAAGTACATCGGGTAAATCGTGGCCGTTGATTTACGGCCACGTCGACGGTAGACTTTCCAACTGATGTCCCCATCATCCATGTTGCCTTCTCCGATGAGCTTATTTCACGCTCCAGTCTTGAGGTTTGGTCCATTCACAACCCCTAGCCACAACACTTCAAACTCCCTTGCTACTAACTTTGTTGCATTAGGTACCATCCATTCCACTCTACCATTTCCCTTCGACTTCGACCTCCTTAAATTTACCCTCATCTTTGCTCAAGACCTCTTCCCATCTTTCTATTCCATGCGCGCCTACACACTCGGTTGGCTCATCCCCAAACATTGGCTCCACACACACCTTGATGCAGTTGACCACATTGAACCCGCCTAAAATGATGATTTATTTTTTGCGTAAACAATTCCAATTTCAGCTTCAAAACCTCCGTTACCTAGTTCCTCAGTTTCGCCCGCGAGCCCCGAGCGAACTCTCGTCATGTTATGTTGCTATACATCACAGTCCGGTGATGTCCTTCATTAACATAAGTTTGATCCTCTTTCAATTCAATTTTGAATTAATGTTAGATTTAAGGTTTGATTTCACTCAAGGACTTCAATATTACTTCACATATAAAAAAAATGGTTAATTTAGTTTGGACTGAACTTTCAAACATATTTTCCTATGAATTGAAACAATTGACATACTTCTCCACTTTCAAGCATTATGGGGCATATAAAGTCACATTCTCTTTCACAAAATGAACAAGTCGAAAAATTATATTAAAAAAAAAGGAGATTCTGTCATATATTATAAACTTTATATTTGGAGCTCCATTGAAAGACATGTCTCCAAATAAGATTCATTCCATTATTTTCTCTCATACAAAATGCTCTTCTTTGATTTCTTGTCTTCTTTTTGGAGATCCTGAATGAACTCCAATGAGATCTTAGCCATCGAACATGATTATGTTGCCAACCCAAATCATCTCCTTGAAGGGTTCCTCTATTGGCAGTAAGAGTCTTGAGTTATAGGCACAGTTCAAAACATTGAGATTTATGTTGATCAACTTAAAATGATTCTCTTTCACTTTCAATGTCTAACATATGTGTTCAATAATCCACTTGGTTATGTTGGTGGGAAAGTGAGGACTAATTCTTGAGATGACACTAGCGTTACCTTGTTGAACTATATAATCACTTTAACTCTATCACTAACATAGTAGTAGTAGTCTTCATGGGCTGTCTCTATTTGATACTATCAATACAAATAATTGGTCACAACTATTGGGATGATCTTCATAATAGAATAAAGAATAATCTTAATTTGGGATTATGCTCAATGAATTATAGCCTTTGTGTTGGAAAAATTATTAGGTGCGGAGTGTGCACCGTCCGCACAAATATGGGTACCCAGCGGTACCGGTACCTAGCGTGGAATAACACTTGTGCGGACGGTTCTTCCTATCCGCACTCCGCACCTAATAATCTCTCTTTGTGTTGTCATTGATGTTGTAATGGCGGTGTTGTGAATTATGCCACTTCTACCAATCTTCAAGTTATAAAGTACTTTATAATTACTAGTGGTGTTATCCCTTCATTGTACCTTCTCGCTATTCCATTTTCATCCCTCTAAGCTAACTAAACTTCTTTGTCAGCTTCACTCTTCTTTATACTTTTAGTAATCAATAAGATAAAAGGACCAACTTCATGTGAATGATCTCCTCATAATCTTTTTCATTAAGAGGCATAACTTCTTTAACAACATTGATTAGATGCCTGCCATGCTAGCACTACCTATCAATTCGATGTATGTCATAATAATTATTGTGCTAATTAAGGCTATAGTATTAAATTATATGATTGTAAATATTTGTATTTTAGGAATGTTATTATAGGCTAAATTTAATTGTTGGAATTACAAAAATATTACTTTGTAATATTCTTATTATATTCTATATAGTGAGGGAATTCTTTGTACTCGTGAAGGAATAGGAATATACTAAAAAGCCTTTTATTTCAATAAATAAACAACGACAAATCCAAAAACCGAAGAAGCATACTCAAAGCTCAAACGGTAGTGTAAGCTTAATCATAATACCAACAAGCCTCAAAGCATTCTCCTTCTCCTTCTCCATCGACACTTCCTCCCTACTGATCTTAACACCCTGAAGATCTTCATTACAAGCTACTGCTCACATCCATGCCTCCTGCAGGCTAAAACAAAGCCCTGTTCAACTCACAGGATTCAATACTCTCAATGCCTCCCTGTTAATACTCAACTTCGTCCATTTTTTCTCTGCTTGCAAGCAGCAGCAAGGTCATATTCAGGTTATGGGCAAATTATTATGTGCGGACGCCGAACGTCGTCCAGAGACCAATCAGAATACGTCACGTCACCCCAACTCGGTACCACGCTCGGTACTGTGCTCGATACCGCGCTTGGTACTGTGCTCGGTACCATGTCGGTACTGCTGATTTGATGTATTCTGATTAGTCTCTAGACGATGAACTGCGTTGTCCGTACAGAATAATTTCTCCAGGTTATGGGTGTAGTTAGGCTTGTTAAGTTTACATGGGATAGGCCTCGCCTGTCAGCAAATTGGCTATCAGAGACTATCTTGCAAGTTGGTTTGAGGTTAGTGAAGTTAGGGGAAACGGTGGGTTGGTGGAGAAGGGGAATCATTTTAATCACATACTATTTAATGTATCTGATTTGACTTTTAAACTTCTCAAATTTAATCCAAATGATTCCTATCATCAAAATTGGTGTTTATGATGACGGAAATTCATGCTGGAGGCAAAGTTTGAGGGTAATGTTGTCTATGTTATGTTATGTGTATACATTTTTTTTATTATTATTTTAATTTTCATTATACCTACTTTCACAATACAGGTTTTCCCATCTTTTTTCGTCATTGTGTTCTATTATGAATCAAATCCTCATTTACATCTAATAAGAAAAAGTCAGATCTAATACTTTATAATTAAGTTTTTTTTTTAAGGTTTGCATCTACCTTTCTTAATATATGTCAGATTTAATACATCTACTCTCCTAATTGCAACCATGAAACGTTAGGGCTATTCTGAGTTAGATCGATGCTTTTATTTGATGTTTCGGTTGAGATTGTTTTTTAAAGCAGTTTTATAAAGAATTTTTTTAAAAAGCATCTAAAAAATAGGAGTTAAAAGTTATCATAAATAGAATCTCAATGTAAAAGATCAGAAGTCAGACTTCAATTGCAAGTTTGCAACAGTGCATTGTAATCTATACTTACCCTCAACTTATCATTGTCATTGTCTTCTATATCGAAATATATTTTTATTTGCCAAACTGTCTTATTATTATGTTTTATTAATGAAATATTTTTTAGGTGGATGAGTGGCTTTACTCTTAGAGATTAAAAAAAAAAAAAAAAAAAAAAAATGAGAATATACGTGAAAAGGTTGGAGTAGCTCCGGTGGCAGATAAGATTAGAGAGAGTCGCCTTAGATGGTTTGGTCATATGAAACGACGGCCTTTTGATGACCCGATTATGAGAGTAGATGTATTAGATATAACTTATGTTAAGAAAGGTAGAGGTAGACCTAAAAAGACTTGATTAGGAAATATTAGAAATGACCATTTTTTATTAGATCTAAATTAGAATTTGACTTTCCTTGTAGTGAGATAAAGGCTTGATGTTATTGTTGTGTTGTAATGAAATATTTTTCAGAAGAAATTTGATTTTTGTTTTGTAGTTGTCAAATATTTTGATTTTGTTAAAAATCCTATTTCTTCTTAAAAGATCGATGACAAGCCAAGCTACATACTGGGAGTTTGGTACTAATTGATACAAAGATAATATATTTTTTTCGTAAAATAAATAAGTGGAATTGTAATAATTTATTGATAAAATTAGGTTATGAGAATAATTGCTCTTTCTAAAAGAACTTGCAAGTCTAAACAGGTGCCCTAAGCCACTATGTAAGGGTATTCTTTTTGGACTAAATATTAAGATTTAAATTTTATCAGAATAAAATTAATGATATCTAATCTATTTTTAGATTAATATAATGTATAATTAAATAATTGAAATTTCTATTACATTTATTTAAAATAAATTCAATAACCATTTTTGTGTGTTAGAATATTTGTAATGGAAGAAAATTGTATAGTGTCTAATTTTGTATGAAAATCAAGCAAGCATATATAAACCAATGTTTTTATGGGCAAAATTAGAAAATAGAAAAACTTATCGGGTGTTATTCAATTAAAACGATTTCATTAATGTAGACATGAATTATGGAGGAAATATTTCACTTAAAAGTTGGAGGAGCCTTGAGGTAGTGAAATTGTCTTCAAAAGTCCATTATATTTGATCATTCTTCTTTAAGAGGAGAAGATCAAAACCAATAATTATAGTATAATCTTATTATTAGTGTTAGAAATTAAAGTTGGTGATGACAAAATGCATTTGCATATGTCATGTATAGATATTGTGAGCGATAGTTGGAAATGAAGTTGGCAGGTATCGATGTTAATCTTGATGTCACGAGTTAGCAATTTAAATGTTGATGGCATGTATTAGTCTTTTAGTCATTGATGTGTGATGATGATGTGCATCGAGAGCGTAGGTGTATATCATTAGCATTGTTGGTGATGACAGGTGAAGTTGGCAAGCATCGACATTGGTGTCGATGTTCATGTCAAAGTTTATCGGGGATAGTAAATGGACATTAATTGTTGTGTAGTTGTAATATGGAGATTGTAGTTGAGATTGTGGTCAACGACCCTAGTTGAGTGATAGAAGTGTAGAGATCATAGTTGGGTGTCATTAGTTGGGATATCATATTCTTGCGACAATCTTTAGACGATGATGGTCAGATGATAGCTATTGCTGGCGCCGAACATCGATTGTAGCTCTAGAGTTTTTCAAATCTTCACGCTCCTTCTAATTTTAAATCATAGTCTAAGCTCCTCGTTATGTAAATGAGGTCTATTTATAATTTTAGTCAAATTTTCAAAATACTTTGTTGAATGACTTGTATTAATTTTATATATCATATTCTGTTTTTTTAGCATTTTAGGGTTGGGGAATTTAGCTCATTGAATTCCTCTTTTGGAACCGCTTATTTTATCAGTAATTCAGAGAATGTTTCTTCTTTCAATTTATATTTTGATATTTTCAATCGTACTTCAAGTTTTTTATTTGAGTTTATTTGGACTTGTATCAAAATACTTTTAGAATAGTTGAGCTCATCTCATCGAGATGTTGAAGTTTTATAATAGATTTGCTAGAACTATATATATTAAACAATCCTGAAATAATTTTGAAAGTTTTCAATTTAAATACGGCATTGAAATGTCATGTCAATCATAAAACTTATCAATGATTTTGATTTTTAAAATGTTAAATTAATTTCTTCCTTTAAAAAATGACTCCAAGAAGTCTAGTCATCTTCAAACACTAACAAAATATTGGCACCTTCTCACATTAAACACTCATAAAACCTTGTCTCCCTACAAAGCTCTTCAATTCACACTTGCTCATATAGCTATATATGGGAGGGTTCCATTTCTTAGTTGGTTCATACTACGTCGAAGGAAAGAAGAAGAAAATTAGTGGTCGCACGTGTCGCACAACAATGATAATACACAAAGGTAGGTGAGGACTTTCTATTATTTTAATAAATTCATAACTTTTTAATAAATTAATATTAAGGTTCTGTTTTTTTGAAGTTGTTTTTTGTGTTGTTTTAAGAAAAAATTATATTAAAAAGCTGCTTTAAAAATAGTAAGAAAACAGTCTCAAATGAATTCAAAATTATAGTTAGGATAAAAAAAATCAAAATACTGAAAAAAATAAAAATTGCCTTACATAGATAAAAAAAAGAAGAAGATAAAATTAGCTTAACGTTCTCATCTAATAGAGTATTGCAGCTAATTTTATTATCAAATGCGTATTCTAACCAATAACTCCTTAAGATTTTTTCAAGATTTAATTTTAATAATTCAGCATTAAATTCTTACTTATAATTTTGTCATAATATATATAATAAATCAGAAATAATTTTTTATTGTGCGGGAAATGCTACCGAACTCGGGGACTAAGGTAGTTAATGGCTGTCACTTCATGCTGGCATACATGTGATTTGACTTTGACATAACATGAAAAATCTAAATGCTCTTCCCACATATTAAATTCGGATTTATTTTTTTCTTGACATAGTTGGAGGTGGAGTCAAAGTCTTAATTAAAATATGATCACTAGACATAGTTAGGTATGTTTCATATGTTTTTTCTAATATATGTCGAATCTAATACATCTATTCTTCGAATATAGTTATCAGAACACTGATATTTTATGTGATTGAATTATTTAAGACGATTCTATGTAATCTTATTTTTCACTGGAGCTTATATATACTTATTTTGCATCTTATCTCCGACTATAAGGCTAGTGATCCTCCTGTTGTCATCTTTGCAGCAACTATGTATGAATGTAGCCTACCCAAGATAGGTAGAGGAAGAGGAGGCAAAACTTGCATGGCGTGTTCCTCCCTATCTTGAGAGAAACGAGGCAAGCTCATTGGCACGTTAGCTCATTAGCCCTTATCCCTTTCTCCTAGTTGCCCTATTTTTCTCTCTAATCGGGATCAAGGGAGACTTTGGAACCAATTTCTCTTTGAGGCACATAAATTTTATAGTTATAGGCCTCATCACTATCTCATAATTTTTTTTTATGCAAGTAGATAAATGAGTCATGGAAGATCACAATACATAAAATTGATTTTAATGATATGCACAAAATTTCCAACTAAGGCTTCGTTTGGGACGGCTTTCTTACTGCTTCTTTAAGCCGCTTTCTAGTACAAAAATTTTAATTTTGGTAATAAAAAGCGGCTTTAAGAAGCGGTAAGAAAGCCGTCCCAAACGAAGCCTAAGTCAAACTTCCCCACTAGCCAAAAATAACTCATATTGTGCTACTAAAGTTTTGTTTGGAACAACTTTCTTACTGTTTTCTAAAGCAGCTTTTTAGTACAAAAATTTCAAGTTTAAGAAAATTTTGTATTAAAAAACTATTTTAAAAAGTAGTAACAAAATTGCCCTTAATGACACATAATTTCGTCATCTCTATTGCTCCTAAATGATATGTTTATAGTGAAAAATTAAGAATTAGCTAAAATTGAATAATTTTTTTTTAATATCAAATACAATAGGCTAAACTAACATATAGTTAGACTAACTAAGCTCAAGTTAAGCCCGATTAATCTTGAGCCATAATTACATTAACTGGAGACCAAATCATTAAAATTCTGATTTGAATTTCAGATTATCTAATGTTAGCTTTAAACTCTGTTATCTTTATAATTTTTTTCATATTTGCCGAATAAATTACATTGATATTGAAAAGAAAAGATGAGAGATTCGAATCCTGTAGTAATTAGATGTGCTTCGCTATATGTATGATTATATTAATTGAAAGCGATAATTGAGCCCTTAGTGGGCCAACTTGACCAAGTCCACTGTTGGGTTCGGCCTTTTGTGAGAACGTTAAGAAACTTATAAAAAGAAATTTTACAGGCCCACCATGGCTACTCTTATGCCGGCAGAGGAGGCGTTGGAATCAGTGATAATTTGTACTTTCCGTGAGCTGAACAGCCCACGCTTCTCGACATTTATGTTAAGCTGCCAAAAAATTTATTGTTCGGGTTTGAACATATTTGTCTGAATAATTAGTTCAAATTGGAATAGATTGAGTTCAAGTGAGCCGAGTTGAGTCGAACTTGAATCAGTTCTTATTATATTTTGTGCCTGCCATTTTTTGACTTATCTTAGTTGATTAATTGCTGGCTTGAGTTGTTTTTTACAGGTCCTGATTCTTCAGTATTTGCTTTTGATTGCATCAATTCTTTGGGTTCGGGTTGCATGATTGTTTTTCTGTTTGTTTGCATCTTTTAGCTTTTCTTTTCTTGAGTTCTATTTAAGTCAAGTTCTTTTAAGAGTTTTTTTTTTTAATTTTTTTTTTCAAAAATTGTAAGTTTTTTCTTGTTTTTTTTTTGTAACTTTTTTTTTTGTAACTTTTGTATTTTGTATTTTGTAACTTTTGTATTTTTCAAAAATTGTAAGTTCTTTTAAGAAGTTTTTTTTGTAAATGAAAATTGGGCATTATTGCCCCTAATTTTCTCAAAAAAAAAAAAAAAAGCCTGATCAATTAATCGAGTCTAAACTAGAGCTCAAGCTTTATTCTATAGGTACAAGTGGGCTCACGAGTTGACTAGTTTATCATGGATGAGAGAAAAATAATTATTATTCAAGTGATTTTTTAATAAAACAATTAAAAATTGAGAAATTAGAAGAAAGATGATAAATAATTAATTGTTATAAGATATTGAGATATAACATTTTAATATTTTTAATAATTATGAATTTAAAATCATGAATGATAATATATTTTAAGTGTATTCTATTTTAATATTTTTTCAAATGATTTGACT
>NW_021319255.1:927359-1005449 GCF_001605985.2 Dendrobium catenatum | reverse complement strand
TATCAAGAATCACTTAATATAAGAAAGTGAGATAAATTTCTATAATTTTTAATAATTTGGTAGTAAAATCCTAAATACTAATAGATTTTTATTATATTTTTTTAAATAATCCCACTAGCTCAAATTTGCTCCTTAGCTCATCAATAATGGCTCTCACTAGCTATTTGTTGCTGTTTCAATCTACCGTACGACTGTAAACTAGTCGCACCTCAAGCTACCACTAGTTCGTAAATGGCTATTGATCAAAGCTACAGAGCTTAATAGTATGGGTGGAGCCACAAGTACTTATATTTTTATTTAAGAAAAAAGGTTTAATGAACATAGAGAACATGGCAAATTTTTTTATTTTTTATTTTATTACGGAGAGGGGTAGGTTCATCTGGTCTTCAATCATTTTTTTTCTGTTTTTGAGATAAACCTAAGATGGTGATTTATTAACAAACTTAAAAGGACTTCATTATTTTGTCGTTATGTTGATGTGTAAGTGTTAATTAACAATTCAGTGTCTATAGATGTTCTACGTGGATTCTTTTCGTTGCGTTAGTGTATGATTTTCACAGTGATTTATTTAGAATAAGTAGAGTTATTAGACATTTAAGTTTCATTTGAGACATGTCTTTTTTAGCTTTTGTAAAGCTGTTGTACAGAGAATATCTTTGTTAAAATTATTGTAGAAATTAGCTTTCCTGTACAATTTTTGTAAAAGAGAGAAAAAAACAAAAGCTAAGGAAGATCTATCTTAAACGAGCTAGACGAGCTGATGAATTGACTTAGCAAGTGGAACGTCGGAAATTTCCCCCTTAAGCTCATGGGGCAATTGCCCCCTAAAAAAAAAAAAGTTCTTTAATTATATGGTATTTTTTTAATATTAATTTGTCCCCCTACATCTATTTTTTAGTGATTTATTTATAAGAGTTTATTTTTAACGATAATACATGTTGCCCCCCTCATAAAATTTTTAAAAATACATGGAATTTAAGTAATTGATCATAAATAATTAATATTTTACTTATTGTGTTGTATATTAGTTTATTATTTAGGACATGATGACCAAATAGAAGAAAAAATAGTTGAAGACAATTCTCATTTTATTAACTAATTTGTGAATAAAAGAAAATTGATAAAAATTATTCTTATAAAATGAAATTTAATTTTTTTTTATTTTATGATGACCATAGGTTATGATGTATGTTAATCTTATGCAGTACCCATGACCTCTGGGAAATATCCGAGTTGTTCTTTTTTTCTTTTAATTTATCATTTTGGTATCATTTTATTGTCATAATCCGCTTAAATCATAAACATTTCCCCCTTTTTTATAATAAACTAGCCAGCTCAAACTCGTAGAATAAAGCTCGATCCTAAGCAGAAACTAATGAAGTTCAAACTTAAGCCTGAAAAGACTCAAGCTTTACTCGACTCATTTACATGGCTAGTGGGGGGCAAACTTGTGGAAATGTAATGATTTTTTTTTTTTTTAAACAAGGTTGATTTTTTTTAATCATTAGGAGCAAATAAAAATTAGCTGTATTTGAATTGAAATAGAGGCACATGTTGAGCTCCAAATTCTGAGCTTTATAATAAGTTATTACATAATTTTTTTTGAAATATATTATTCTAATCATAAAGTAATTTAAACTTATTATACTTATTTAAAATAAAATTATATTTTATATACTCATTTTAAATAAATTCAATCATCTAACTTAATCATTGATTATAAAATGATAATTATTCTTAATTCCAAATAAATTCTAAATATTCCTCTGATGTAAGAGCGTGAATGCGCGATGTTTGATTGATCACCGTCCAATTAAAAAAGACCGGCCCTTCAGCATTGCACGAAGGGTGTAATGAGGTCGTTGCAATTATTGTACGTGCGGATCAGTCGTGTGCCGGTTTGGGGCCACTTGCGCTGGACTGATAGCCCATCGTGCGGGTCCACGCACGCTTCTCGAAGCAAACACCACCTACTTAACTTTGGCAGTGAAGGATCCCAATCTGAGATTATATTGATATATATCATTTATAAGAAAATTATATTACAAATTATTTTATTTTTTATACATATTTTAATTGTTGTTTTTTTATAGAAATCATAACAAAAGATAACGTAAGTTGTATATATATATATATGTATATATATGAGAAATCTGTCTTATATATTTTGTAAAAAGCTCAACGGAGAAATTAAAAATATAATAATTTATTCAAATTCTAGTATTATTATTTAAAAATGATTTGTTATTTTTTATATTATTATATTTAGGGCGGTTATTATTTTCTTGCTTTCTAATTGCAAGATTTTTTTTCTCATTTTTTTAAATATTTTGATTTAAAAGAACTCTCATTAAGTTTCATTAATTTATAATATTATTGTGTCTTGAAATATTCATGCTAATAGTGAGTTATAAAATTTAACGTCCTAGTTTCATACGAAGATCTAACACACAAACATATAAAATAGTAGCGGTATAGCATTCATAAGAAACATCAAGATTTTTACATAGAAAACCCTACAACAACTACAACAACATCAAGCCTTTGTCCCACTACGTGGGGTCGGCTACATGAATCCTTTTTCGCCATTGTGTCTCGTTAAAAGTCAAATTCTTATCTAAATCTAATAAAGAAAGATCATTTCTAATATTTACTAACCAAGTCTTTTTAGGTCTACTTTTACCTTTCTTAACATAAGTTAAATCTAATACTTCAACTTTCCTAACCGGGTCATCGGAAGGCCTCCGTTTAATGTGACCAAACCATCTAAGGCTACTCTATCTAATCTTATCTTCCACTGGAGCTACTCCAACCTTTACATAAAAAATCCTAAAAAGGGAAAAAATCACGAGGTTGGACCCAATTTCAATGAATCCACTAGTTTTAATGGTTGATTATAAATAATATCCCTCCTCGTAGGAGGGAGTTGGCTTAATGTAGCAAGTACACATTATATATAGCTCGTTATATGGTAAATGTTTTTGAAAGATTTTTAACATGTATGTTTGGTCAGTAGGACTGTAGTCGGTGAGCGACGATGGTTAGAGGGTTCGTAGTTGATGGGCGACAATGGTTAGAGGGACCGTAGTCGACAGGCGATGGTGGTCAGAAGGACCATAGTTGATGGGTGACGGCGGTCGAAGGACTATTGTCGGGTGAATGTGATTAGAGTGACCATAATCAACGGGGGACGGTGGTCGTAGGGACCGTAGTCAGTGGGCCACAATGGATAGAGGGACTTTGGTCGACGAGTGATGGTGGTCGGAAGGACCATAGTTGAAGGTTGATGCCTGCGCGCTCCTAGCTTACGCATAGGGCGTGTTCCGCACCCCTTCAAACATGCTTTTTTTTTCTTTCGTCCTACCAATAGTGCGCCAGCGCGCTCACACGTGCAATTAATGGATGCAAAATTTTTCCCCTGCTAGTGTCAGGCAATTTTTTGTTGTTGCAAATTACTACCTCAAGAAGGAGGCACAATGCCGCCTCCTAATCTTTATAATTAGTTTTTGATTGAAAAGTTTAAAAATAAATTCTAAATAAATTTTAGAATATTCTTTTTCTCCCCCTTCACATATAAATACCCCTGTGGGGGTCGGGGAAGAGCAAAACTCTTCTCCCTCTTCTTTCCATCTTATATTAGATGCATTTTTCTGTCTTAAATTGGCGACATCCTCTATTAGACTCCAGTACCCCTCTTTTTATAGAAAGAATCTATCTTGTCCTCCACCTTCTTCTCCTTCATACTGCTTCCCACTTTAGAGGCATTCCATTATTTTGGCTAAGTGTCATCCTCTATCAAGCTCCAATGCCCCTCTTAATGCAAAAAAAATCTATCTTGTAATCAATCTTCTTCTCCTGCATACACTTCCCACTTTAGAGACACTACATTGTTTTGGATATATAGCATCCTCTATCAAGCTTAGTGTCCCTCTTTAAGTAGGTGGTAAAGTTACGCACCTATGGCAGCAATCTAGTAGCATACTAATAGTGCCAAATGAGTGAAAGCCTGTCGGGGACCCAACTATTCATTAAAGAATAAGATGAAAAAGATGCTTCAAATTACAGAAGAGAAGAGGTAGATATAATTAAAAAAAGAGAGAGAAGAGGTTAATAGATTATGTCAAGAATGTTTGACCTTATTGAGATTTTTCATCAAAGCGTTGCTCGATGATGTTAACATGTGTACAAGAAGTTGAGAGAAATCTATAAGGGATGTTTAACCTATCTTAGGTTATTTGCCAGAATATTGCTTAATGGCACTAACCTATGGGAAAGAGGTCAAGGGAATCTAGCAAGAATGTTTGACCTATATGATATTATTTTTTTGGATGTTGTTGGATGATGTTAACCTGCATGAAAGTGGTTAAGAAAATCCACCAAGGATGTTTGACATATCTGATATTATTTTATAGAGCATTGCTCGATGATGTAAGCGTATATGAAAGATGTATATATATATATGTATATATATATATATATATATATATATTAAAGATGTTTGACCTATCCAAGATTATTTGTCAGAGTATTATTTGATGATATTAATCTGTGTGAAAGAGATTTATGGAATCCACCAAGAATATTTGACATATATGAGGTTGTTTGTCAGAGCTTTGTTTGATGACGTTAATCTGCGTGGAAGAGGCCATGAGAATCCACCATGGATGTTTGACCTATTTGAGATTGATTGTCAGAGCATTCCTTGATGATATTAAATTGTGTAGAAGAGGTTGAGAAAAATTCATAAATGATGTTCGACCTATTCAAAGTTATTGCCAAAGAATTGCTTAATTGTGTTAACCTGTGTGGAAGATACCAGAAGAATCCATCAAGGATATAGAACCTATTAAATATTATTTATCAGAATATTGCTTGATGATGTTAACCTATGTAAAAATATTGATATAAATTCACAAAAGATGTTCGATCTATCCAATGTTTTTTGCCAAATTTTTGCTTGATAATGTTAACCTGTGTGGAAAAGGATAAAAAAAATACACCAAATATGTTTGACCTATTTGAGATGGTTTGTCAAAGCATTATTTGACGACACTGACATGTATGGAAGAGATTGATAGAAATCTATAAAGTATGTTTGACCTATTTATGGTTATTTGCCAAAGCATTGTTTGATGGAATTAACTTGTGTAGAAAGAGTCAGGAGAATCCACTAAGGATGCTTGTATTATCCGAGGTTGTTTATCAAAGTGTTGGTCGATGATGTTAACTTGTGTGGAAGAGGTCGAATCGAATCCCCTTGGGATTGATTAAAACATGATTGGGAGGGGGCGAATGATGCATGTATCCTGAATCAGATAAAAACTGGTTTATCTTTATACTGTTACTGTCTTTTTGAGGTTGAGATTAAGATCTTTCTCAAAGAGTAGAAGTCCAACTTTGGGCTGTAAAGAGCATAAAATTTATTAGAAGCATTCTTGTATTTACTGAAAATTTATCAAAATCATATTTGCATTTGTTGGGAGCTTTATAAAAAATGGTTTCAAAGATTTTATCTTAGATGTTGAAAATATTGGAGAAATTTTCTTGGTCAGAGTTATAGTCAAGGTTGCCCCCCATTCTACATCTAATTCTTATGGAATTGATGTAGCAAAGACTGATGCTGGAGATGCAATAAAATAATTCATAAGGTTGTCCTTAATAGTGAAAGGCTTCATTCATATATGATAATAAATTTTGGAGGATGGACTATGTTGCTTTAACAATGGCTAGGATGTTGACGTGAACGACATTTCAAAGTTGCAACAATGTTTCCCCAAGTAAGGAATCACATTCCCATAAATAATGCCAAACTATTACATCCTGGAATATTCATGATGGTAGAGAGATATAAAGTTTAGCGTTCCAGGTTTATATGAAGATCTAGTATATATATAAATAAAAGAGAAGGGGTGTAGCGTTTATAAGAAACACTAAGATTTTTACATGAAAAATTCTAAAAGGGAAAAAAAATCATGGGGTCAAGCCTAATTTAAATGCATAAATTAGTATTTTTAATTACAAAGAATATCCCTACTCGAAGGAGGGTGATGTCTTAATGTTGCAAATACATATTGTATATAGCTCATTACATGGTAATTGATATTAAAAGAGTGTTGACATGTCTGTTTGGTTAGTAGGATTGTAATTAGCGAGTGAAGATGGTCGGAGGGATCGTAGTCTGTGGGCGATAATGATCAGAGGGACCGTAATCGACAAGCGATGGTGGTCAGAAGGATCATAGTCGATGGGTGACAGTGGTCAGAGGGACCATAGTTGGGTGACAGTTGTTTGAGGGGCTATAGTCAACGGATGATGGTGGTCGGAGAGATCGTAGTCGGTTGGCAACAATGGTCAAAAGGACCGTAATCAACAAGCGACGATGGTCGGAAGGTCCATAATCGACGGATGATGGTGATTAGAGGGACTGTAGTCAATGGGTGATTGTGGTCTGAGGGATCGTAATTAGTGGGTTAGCCGGAAGTCCAACGATGGTCGGTTGTTGAAAGCTGGCGACAGTCGGAGGTCATGGAGAGATCCAGCTTTAATTTGGTGCAAGCTTGAGAAAGCAAGAGAGATCCTTCTTTTTTTCTTCTCTCCTTCTTCCCCTTTGTGCAAAATGAGGGGTCCATTTATAAGTTTTTGGGTGTAGCATGACTAGTAAATAAGTAGAATATCAATGGACAATCGATATAAACTCCCTTTGTCATGGATTATTTATTGAGCATTTGAGTGTCCTAAAGATGTCAGAATTTGATGATCTTGGGCATGTTGGATTTGTTTTGATGATCTGGTATATTTGACTATAAGCATGTCACATTTGAATATCATTTGATCATCCAATTAACATTTTTAAGCTTCTAAATAGGCTTCGGGCCCTCGATTTGGACCCATTTGGGTTCAAATTAGATTGATTTTGGTGTTTTTTTGTTCATCTCTTCGAGACATTCAATTTATCTTTAAGTTTGCTGAAATCAAACATTGGATGGTCCCGTATTTAATTTTGAAAGTTTCTAATTCATATTTGCATTGAAATTATGTCTTATCAAGATAATTTTTTGATGATATATCAAATATATTAGAAAACATGAAATTATTTTAGGTGAGCGCAATAAGATATTTTTCCAAAATGACCTTATGATGTAACATTGCAATCAAGCATTTAAATAATTTCATTATGTATCATCACATCTATGATCTATCTCATTAATTAATGTTTAACTAACATATTATAAAAAAAAAGGCTTAACCATGTTATGTTTTATTTTGTATTTTCAATTTATCTGTCTTTGTTTTTTTTTTTTTTTTTGCTAATAATGCATACAGTAACTTAGTAAAAAAGAAATATTACAACATTTAATCTAAAATGTAAATATATGTTATTCTTTTGATATAAAATATCAAATATTACGAAAAAAACATAATATTAAATACAACAATATCGCCTTCAACTTCAGTTTTACTCATCAAAATAACTTGAAAAAAATCAATCAGATTCAATTTAATCGCTAATCTATCGATTAGCCATCGTCACCTATCTAAATGAAGTTTGGAGAATTTTCTAACTTCTTCCACTTAGCCCTTGGATATCCTTCACCACAAATCTTCTCTAATTCTATGTAATATATAATTTAAAATTTTGTAAAATTTGCATTTATTTTTTGTGGTTAAAAGATCATAGTTGGTCAATGGTGATCAAAGAATTGTATTCGAGGTATGGTGGTTAGAGGACCATGATTGATTGAAGGTGGTCAGGAGATCTTAGTCTAGTGATGTTGATCGAGGAACCCTAGACAAGTAATGGTGGTTGAATGAGCGTAGTAATATGATGATGTTCGAAGGATTGTTGTAAGGTGGCAAAGGTTGAAAGATAATGGTTGATCAACTATTATTAAGCAATGATGATTAGAGAATCATATTCAAGCAATGATGGTCAAAGGGTCTGTAATGCCACAAGTTTTAAATTGAAAAAAATTATCTATTTTATCTTTTAATTATCTATTAGAGCTTCTATAAAATTATCAATATTAATCAATACATCTAATGGAAGCTACTAAACATTATATACGTCAAAATCTTTCATTATATTCTTTCATCAAAACTCATTTACAATAGTAAGGCAATCATTACAATCAATAATTCATAAAAAGCTACTAACTACAAAAGAATAAACGAGATAACAAAAAATATCAAAAGAAAAATATGGAAATTTCAACCAACCTTACTCCACAGAGTGCGGACCCCTTTCTTGACCTGAAATAAAGGAAATCATATAATAAGCTTACAAAGCCAGCAGAAATCTAAAACCCGCTAAAGCTTCCAATATAATATTTTAGAAATCAATATACATGCTTATCTCAATCAATTCAAACAATAGCTTTCAATAATCTATCAATGATCATTTATCAATACTAAGAATCAATATGATCGATAATGAAAAGCATGAATCAATATGCTTAAATCAATAAATTAATAATATGTGCAAGAAATTAATTACAATAATAATCAATTAATCCATACAATATTAAATTAGTAATGCAATCATGCAACATTATCCTTCTCTTAGTTAGATGAATCATGAACGTATAATTGTCACATTATTATATTTTATCAATTACATTGTATATGCATAGGCATGATTGAAAAATGCATGAATCAACAATTGATTATTTTGTATGCTATTAATGTTTGCATCAATATCATGTAATTCAACAAGGCAGGATTTTCAACTATAATATAATATTTTTATCTTTTCATCTATCATCCATCAATCTTAACATTTATTCATTTAGTCAATTATCATTAGGGTGGCTTTAAATGATCAATAAAGACCTGTCGCTCTCTACTCGTCAGCGTAATCAATCATCAATTACATGCTACAACCAGGATAACATAAAAAACCATCTTTAAGGAAAAAATTATCTGCCCTACCCTATTGTACAGGGTAATATTTTTTATTAGGCAACCCATATTAATTATAGTATTAACAGTCTTTTTTTTGCCTTACATGCAAATGTCACATTCATTTTATATAGATGATATCATTTTCCTATATAATATTGTCACATGTGTACAATACTATGCAAAACAAAAAATTCTATGAAATCATACAATTCATCAATCTTCAGAAAATTATAACTTTCAATTTTCTAGATAAAATTTCATAAAATTATTGTAAAAATATCTATAAAAAACATATCCATCATATACGAAAAGTTACACAATAAAAGCTTGATAAATCAAGAGAAAATATATTTTTATCATTTTTAGGAGGATTTAAAACATCAAACAAAAATCATTGAAAATTAAAATAGGAATTTAGTTACTTATAAAGACCAGAAGACTTTTCCTAACTGGAGTAATGAAAGAAAAATATCAAAGCAGCTTTATCTCTCTTCCTATATCCATGTCGTCCCCCTTTCCCCCTCTTCTTCCTTCCATGACAAGCCACAACTGAAAATTTATATAAAAACTTGTTTCGGCGTATAGTGCCGCAGCGCCCAAGTAACACAACGTTGATGTGCCCCTCATGCGATTCTAGAGTTACTATAAAACAAGAAAAAGTGGTTCACTGAGGTGCCACTCTCTAGCGCTTCCTAGCACCGTTGCACTCGAAAGCCCAACACCGTAATGTTGTTGTAGGTAAAATTTTGAAAAATCATATTATCCAAAATAGGACTGTTACAGGGTCATAGTATGTTGTTGGTGGTCGGAGGATTGTAGTCGGGCGAATGTGATTAGATAATATTAGTCAAGGGATGATGGTGAGAAGATTGTGATTAAGAGACAAATATTAGATAACCATAATTAACTAATATGAGTCGAAGAACCATAATAAAATGAAGGTGTTTGAAGGATCATAGTCAGAAGGCGGTGGTCGAAGGATCATAAATGTATAAGAGTTATTGGAGAGCCATAATTGAGTGTTAGTGGTTGGAACACCATAGTAGATTTGCATCCACCTTTGCCAACTATAGTGTAACTGCTCAAATTCTTGACTATCGAGATATTGTCCGTTTTGACCTAAGGGCCTCATGATTTTATTCTATTAGTATAACTTATAAGGAGGTCACCATTTCCAAGATTTCTCTGTGATGAGTACCATTAACTACGGAGTTTCTTAATGAAATTGCAACCACAACACCAAAAGTTGCCTCGATTTTTAAGAATTTTGCTTCTTTTACTTGAGAAATTGCATAATCTTTCCACTTAAGTAAATGGCATTCCTATTAGTATATTTATCCCATAATTATCCACAAAGCAGATAAGATTCTAGGTAACCCCTACAAGTTTAAATGGTGACTCCTATCTGAAGAGCGGCACAAGATCTTGCTTTGCAAGATCGAGACGAACCATAAACAAGAACAGAGTGAAGACGAGAGATAGAGAGAAAAATTAATCTTATTTTCTGTGTTTCAGAGAAGACAACACAAGCTATATATAGACATACAGGTTATAAGACAAGGAAGCTAGCCAATGAGAATAAGACACTTCATTGTTTCTTTTTATTTATTACATTATATTTATCTACTAATAGTCCCCCGCAAACTGATGGCTTTGGATGAACGATCAATTTGAGTCGTAATGTCTAAAACCTTGGAGTAGATAAAGATTTTGTGAAAATATTAGCAACTTGATCTAGCGTGCTAATAGGTAAGATACGAATGTTCTTGTGTTGGATGTGGTCTCGAACAATTTGTTGATCAATTTCGATGTGTTTTGTACGAGCACGGAATACCGGGTTATTCAAATAGGCTTTGGGTCCTCTATTATGACCCATTTGGATTCAAATTTGATCGATTTTGGTTTCGTTGGATTCATCTCTTCGAGACGTTCAATTTGACTATAAATATGCTAAAATCGTAGTTCATATGATCTCAAATTTAATTTTGAATCTTTTTTATTCATATTTGGATCAAGATTTGTGCCTGATCAAGATAATTTTTTATAACATATCAATACTAATTATTCCAACACACTTTTTCTAACATTTTATAAATTGATAAGTTACCCAAAAAATCGGTCAATCATATACATCTAATTAGTACTATAAACTATATCTTTTTTTTGGGCACAAACGAAATTAGGAGGAATTTTTTTTTCTGTGGACAACCGGCATGCAACCTGATCTCATAAACTATATCGTCATTATTACAAATATTTCTGCCTATAATATTAATAAATAATATTTTTTCTGCTCATTTCTAATGCTTCTACATATAATAGACATCATTCGAAAGATATAAAATTTTAAAAATTTTCATAGTCGTTAAAGTTATAAGATATATATATTTTTTTTCGGGAATTAAATTATTATATTATAAAAGATTTACAATTAAAAACATAACAATAATAAAGCATATTTGCATTAGACTCATTTTCCTCGGCAACTTCGCGGACACGTGCCGGACTGCTCATCATGTTATATTTTGCCGAACACACTCTCCTCTCGAACCGAACCAAGCGGCCCAGATATTCCCCCGCCCTTTAGCTAGCCCCATCAAATTTCTCGTTGATAGCTTCCCCACGATTCAGCGATCCTGCAGTTCCCCACCTAAAGAACAAACAAACTGCTTTTTTCTTTCTGTCTCCCCTGTTTTTACTTCTTAAGTTCAGTCACAGACCACTCTTTGGTCAGCAATGGATGAGCTCATCTCTCCTTCCTCATCGTGCTCCCCTCCACAGCACCCGCCACCGCCTCCCTTCTTCTCCGCCCACCCTATTCCAGTCAATTCGCCAGAAGCCCAGCCGCCGCCGCCGCCATCGGCGCTTCAGTACCGGATTCAGTGCCTTCTCCACTCCCGCCCCGAGTGGTGGACCTACGCCATATTCTGGCGCACCTCCTCCGATCTTACTGTTCTTTGCTTCGGCGACGGCCATTTCCGCGGTACGCGGGATGACGACAGGAAGCGCGCCGCCGCTGCTGTAACTGCCGTCGGCGACGTTGCCAACGACAGTGACGACGCGGAGTGGTTTTACGTGGTGTCCCTAACCCGCTGGTTCTCAGTCGGCGCGGCAACTGCGCCGGCTCGAGCTTACGCGTCGCTTGCCCCAATATGGCTCGCCGGCGCCCACGCGCTGCAAACCTGCGGCTGCGAACGTTCTAGCGAGGCGCAGCTCCACGGCATCGAGACTCTCGTTTTCATCCCCGCCGCAGGAGGCGTTCTTGAGCTCGGTTCCGGCGATCTCGTCGGCGAGAACTGGGCTCTTGTCCAGCAAGCGAAATCCCTCCTTTTCGCCCCTGACGACGCTGATCCCGTCTACTCTGTTGTAAACAGAGCTCAAGTCGGGAACTTGGCTGGGGGATCGTCGTCGGTGGACTCCGAGCATTCGGATTCGGAGGGGCCGGGGCTTATGGTGGAGCGTCGGCGGCCGAAGAAAAGAGGAAGGAAGCCTGGGAGCGTGAGGGAGAGTCCGGTGAACCACGTGGAGGCGGAGCGGCAGCGAAGGGAGAAGCTGAATCACCGCTTCTACGCACTCAGATCGGTGGTCCCCAACGTGTCGAGAATGGACAAGGCGTCGCTGCTCGCAGACGCAGTTTCGTACATCAAGGACCTTCGAGCCAAGGTGGAGGAGCTGGAAGCCGAGGCCAAGCGAGGGAGGAAAGAGGTCGCAGTCGAAAAAGGTGGCTCCCCCACGAGCACCATCAGCGGCGGGCCGGCGACCGTAGAGGTCGAGGTCAAACTTCTCTGCTCTGACGCCATGATCAGGGTTCAATCTGAGAACTTAAGCCACCCCCCGGCTAGGCTAATGGCGGCTCTGCGCGATCTTGATCTTTTAGTTCATCACGCCACGGTTTCCGGCCTCAAGGAGATGGTGATACAGGATGTGGTTGTTCAGGTTCCCGATGCTCTGCAGGGAGAAGACAATCTCCGGTGTGCTCTTCTTGCACGGCTGGAGAAGAACTGAAAAAGTTATGTTTTCCGGCGATTTATGATGGCTGTACATAGGAGAATAAAGAAGCAGAGGGTAATAAAGGATTTAGGCTCCAAGATTGTTCTTTTTCGGATCAGTCGTTGATTTGCAGCTCGCTTTCAAGTTTAATGAGAGCTTATGGTAGGATTTTGATAAATTTAACACTTTTTGTTAGCGGTTTAGAGACTTAAAGTGGAATGCAGGTGGAAGAATGGGATTCAGGGTTTGGCCACAGCGTCGGATTCACGTGTAGGAGTTTTTGAGTGGATGAGCAATGTAATCGTACTAAGCTCTCATTGTCAACATCTTGATTTATCTAATTTTATCCTCTTATTTTGTTTTTTTGCTTTTTGTTTGGAACATTTAGACCAATTGAAAGGGCACTTTATTAGTCACCCATAGACTATAATAGAGATCTATTGAGAAATATTTTAGGGATGATGATAACAGTTGAGCAATATTGATTGGATAATGATATTCAGATTATGAGTAATCAGCGAACAACGGTCAAATTCTAATAGACGAACAATACAGTTGGGTAATGGCAGTCGGACAATAATAGTTGAGCGACGATGATTCGATGATGACAGTCAAATAACAACAATGGCTCACGGTGGTCATCAGCAACAAATGCTGGAGAGCTCTAATATTTTTAGATTTTAAAGTTTTCTTAAATCTCAAAGTCTAATTCTCCTTTGTGTGGAAACAATAAACCCATTTATAGTATTTTGATAATAGTTTACTTCATCAATCGGTTCATATTGAATTTTTTAATCATAAATAATTTATGGAATCTTTTAAGTATCTTATAGACCTCAAATCCAAATGATCTTGAGCATGTTTGATTTATCTCGTCGAGCCCCTCAATTTGATCACAAACTTTTGAGATTTTGAGACTATTTGGCCTTTTAATTAATGTCCAAAAGTTTTAAAATTTACTTAATATGCTTGATTTTCATTCATTTAGACTTAGATCTAACCATCATTAATATCATTAGATTTGTCTTATAAAGACACATTTAATTTAGCTATAAATTTGTTGAATTCAAATTTAAATGGATCTGACTTTAGCTATAAAATTTTTTAAAATAAAATATATATGTTGAGATTTATGTCAATCAGCGAAATCTATAGAAAACACAGAGAGAGAGAGAGAATTATGTAATAAATTTTTAAAATTTTATCAATAGAAATTTGACCTTTGCGGCTCCACGTCATCATGTAAGGTCAAACTGTAGAGTAAAAAAATTTACAAAATGCTATTTCCAGCATTCAAGGGATCAAGGAGACCACGCTGGAAACAATGCTGATATAAAAAGATAATTTAGTAATTTACGTGTGATACGTCATAAAAAAAAATATTTTGATCGGGCACGAATCTCAATGTAAAATCAAGTTGGAAACTTCCGAAATTAAAATTGGGATAATCCGAACTCCGATTTCAGCAAACTTATAGTCAAATTGAGCATCTCGGAAATACGAAGTTAACGACACCAAATTCAACTCAATCCGAGCCCAAATGAGTCCAAATCAAGGACTCGGAAGCGATGTTGGAAAGTTCGAACCACAATTTGGATTACCAAACGGTTTCCAAACATTACGTGCTTATAATCAAATCAAGCAGCTCGACAAGACGAATCCAACGAGCTCAAGATCGCAGAATTCCGAAATCACTAAGACCTTCAAATATCTGACGAATGGTCCACAATCAAGGGATTCAATATCGAACGTCCATCCAACCAGTCCCCTTTTTGCCCCTGATCTCTCATCTATTTACGGATCATGCCACTCCATAAATCTATAAATGGATCCCTCATTTCATTTTTAGACACTAAAAATTATGGGGTTGATCCATATATATTTATTCCTCTAAATTTTTATTTAAGAAAATAGCCTTCATATCCATCTAATGAATTTATAATTTAAATATTGATACTAAAGCAATAAGAGCTCAAATAGAAGAAATTTTAACAATAGGAGATTAAGTATCAAAATAATCAAATGTTTCTTGGTAGTATTTCCTTTAGCTACAAACATAGCTTTATATTTTTCAATTGATCCATCGGGCTGGAGCTTTTTCCTAAAGATTCATTTACATCCAATGGTTTTAGTTCTTGGAGGTAAATCTACTATTTGCCTAATATGATTTGACATAATAGAATCAATTTCTACATGACTGATTTTCTTCCAAAAATTAGCATCTAATATGAAGACAGCTTTATAACAAGTTTAGAGGTCATTATCTAGTAAGAATGTGTAAAAATCATCTCTAAAGTTTTTCTCGTTTCTCATTCCTTACTTCTAGATTCTTAAACATGTGTATCATGATTATTAAGATCAATTAAAATAGGTTTATCCATAATTAATTTTAAAGGAAAGATATCCTAAAAAAATTCAACATTTTTAGATTCTATGACAGAATTAGATTCTACAACACCACTCTTAAGAACCATAAATTTATAGGATGCTCTATTTTCTTTATATCCTATGAAAGACAATCATATGTTCTTAAACTCAGTTTCCTATTCTTAGGATCTAATAGAAAAATCTTATCATGGTACCCCCATACTTTTAAATATTTTAGATTAGATATTCTATTCACCCTAAATTCTACAGGTGAGTATTCATATTTTTTTAAAATAATTCTATTTTGTAAATGACATACAGATAAAATAACTTTACCCCATAAATAATCATGAGCACTTAAATTAATGAGCATAACATTCATTATTTCTTTTAAGGTTTATTTTTTACTTTCAACTATACCATTAGATTTATGTGAATAAGGATGAGTATCTCATGAATAATAACATTAGTTTCACATAAAAACTATGAAGTTATGAGTCATATTCTTCTCCTCTATCAGTTTCAAATCTCTTGATTTTTCTTTCTAATTTATTTTCTAATACAGCCTCATATTTCATGAATTTTGATTCAATCTCACATTTATTGCTAAGCAAATATACATAGGGGCTTCTAAAAATATCATAAATAAATGTCACATATTACCTCTTGCCACCTCCAAATATATTTTTTCATGTCACCTAAATAAGAATGAATCAAAAATAATAATTAAAACTCTCTATTTATTATAGATTTGCATACTTTCTTGGTTGATTTAACCTCCACACAAATGGGACACTTGTCAAAATTAGAAATAGATATGTTTTCTAATATTTCTCATTCATACATATTCTTAATGTTAGAAAAATTAATATGCTCAGATCTACTATGCCATAAATCCATTCACTCATGCTAGCAGATGAAGAAGAAAAAGAAGTTTTATTATAGCATTGATAACATTTAATATGAATAGACCATTACTCACATAATCTTTTTCTCATAAAATTATCATTTTTTGTTAATACTATTTCATCACTCTAAAAATATATATTTAACATAAGCTTTTCCAAGTAAAGAAATAGAAACAAAATTATATCTAATTTGTGATGCATGTAAAATAATAGAGTGTACGAAATAGCTTTTTGTGATATAAGCGTGATGTTAATATTTCCTTCTCCAACAACCTTCACAATATTAGAATCTCCCATAAAAACTTGTTCTTTTTCTTCTTCACCAAGACTAGTATAGGAGAATAATAAAATTTTATTTGAGTGGCTCTCGAATCCATCACCCACGAGTTTCCTTCAACAAGATTAACTACTAAGATTACAACAATAATAACATCATTGGTCTCTGCAATGTTAACATTTGGCTTATCATTTAATTTTGTGCGCCAGCATTTTCTAGCAAAATAATCTAGATTTTCACAAACAAAACAAGCACTTTTCTTCTTTTGTTCATTTCCTTTAACTTTGAAATTTTTATTTCCTTTTTTTTTTGAAGAGAAATTTTTTAAAATGTTTTCTCATCTTATTCCCCTTTTGTATCAAATTTGCTTTAGTAAAATCTCTGACGCTTTATAAATCAGTCTTTTTTTTGTTAGTCTCTTCAATTCAATTGCCAATAATGACTTGCTCTAAACTTCTATTTTCACTCGAATGTTTCATCATATTTGTATATTCCTTCCAAGATTTAGGCAGTTTTTCAATCAATGATGCAATGACAAAAGATTCTGACAAGTTAATTCCTTCATTTAAAAGCTCATTAATAAAAATACAAAAATCATACATCTAAGCAGAAATTTTCTTAGAATAATTCATCTGAAAGACTAAAAAATTTCCTACAGTGTGCTTCTAGATTCTTGTATTTTCTAGCACATATTTTTTCTCTAATATTTTCCAAATTTTAGAAGCATACTCAATTTTTTAGTGGACATAAAATAACTCATTTGATAAAACAGAAATAATAATTATCTTACAAATCTTATTTGCATTATTAGAAAACATTGAAAAGATATGTTGTTTAAGGGGGAAATTATTATCTGCGGAATTCAGACACATAAAACAGTTCGGTTTTATGACTGTGAACAACAAAAGGTCAGTAAAAGAATAGATATTGTTCGCTACTGTGCTTTTACTAATCTCTATATCCAAACTCTACACGTGAAATCTCTCTGTTTAAGAAGACTCCACACTTCTAGGAATGAGAGAGGAGAGGACCTACAAAATGACATTTAACCCTACGCTATGCCCCACTTGTGCTTGTGCTCAACCACATGGAAGCCAGGTCATGGTCGTACGTCAAGTCCGGGCTACATAGCCTCTAATCAAACACCTAGCAAGTTAATTTATTTTAATGCCCTTAATACTTTGATGGTGGCCTACTCTTGGCCTTTATCTTGATAAAAATCACTGTACTGTTCATTGAAGTAGCGTTTCTACTCATTCGACTAAGAAATTGACAGCTGCTCTTATGGCCGTAATGTAGAGTTTAATGATTTATGTATTAGTAATTAAGTTGGCCCTTAATAGATACCATTAACATTAACTGCTATGAAAAATCTTAGAGCTTGTTCGACATTTATTTTATTTTTCATTTTTTTACTTTTTATAAATACATTATTTGATATATTTTATACATAATTTTTTTTACAAGTAAATAAAATTATGTTTAAAAAGGCCCAAATATTTATAAATTATTATGAAGATTTCAAAAATAATTATCACTACAACTGTGTATTTACTATGCAGACGTGAGATGAGTCCGGATTTTATGAGGGTGCACAGCAAATATATAATTTTGTAAATAAAACTGTGTATTCACTATGCACCCTCACAAATCCAAATAATCAGAACTCTGCACGTAATAATTTCTCTATAAGAAGAGGATTGCAACATGGGGAACAAGACTGAAATTCATTAAAAATGAAATAAATTGATTGATTATTTATATTTTAAACCTTTAAAACTCTATAAATTGCAAGGAAAGATCAAAGAAGCAATGTTAATTAATTATTAAATTAATCATGTACGCTGCTAGCTAGCTCTTATATTTGATATACATATATATTTTTTGTTTAAGGGAAATATTATATTCGAATTTATGTCCTTTATAAATATAATTCTTTAATTTTCTCATCTTATAAATGTATTATTAATGATATGATAGGTGAGAAGAGTGCTCAAGAAAAAATTTCTACTGTGGCATGTCAATCTCTTTCAACTAAATTTATTTATTAAAATACTTCTTTGTTTACCACAAAAAATTTGTTCTTTCAAATCTCTCCTTCTCTCTCCTATCTACACATCCTTAGCCATTTATGTCCATTAATCCTTCATACATAATAAATTTATGGTCAAACCATATAAGATTTATAATGTAATTTTAATATATTAGTGTATTAATACAATGCCACATTCACATTTTTGGGTGGCCTTTCTTAAAATCCAGCAACTTTATAACACATAATGAAATTATTATTTTTAAATTTAAATTTGAATATGTCACATAGTCTAATTTAATTTTAAAATGGTTATTTAAATTAATATTTAACTATAAATATTATTATTTTAAAATTTAAAGTATAATTGAAGAGTATAATTATTGTATATCTATTAAATTAGGTATGTTAATTACTTTAATTAATTATTGATTATAAATATAATATATGATATTAAATTTAAGTTTTAATAAAAATTCTATTTGTATCTTAATTAAAATATTTTTAAATGCTTTACAATATTATTGTGAATTTAATTACTTTGTTATTATTATTATTGCTACTGTTATTTTGTGCTAAAAATTTAATGATGAAAATTAATGATGATAATTGAGATAATTTTTATGTCCTAGCTTTTTTAGAAGATCTAACACACACGCACAGTAAGTAAAATGCAATATGCTCTATAATTTTTACTTGGAAAATATAAAAAGAGTAAAATTATGAATCTTAGCCCAATTGAAATAATCCACTATATTAATAGGTTAATTTCAAGGTCTACTTTGCTCCTCAATTTGAGAAGATAGAATTATAAAGTACGTAAAAATGTTTATATTTATGTGAATGTGAATAAGTAATAGTTGAATAGTGTTAGTCATAAGATAATGATTGAATCATCGTAGTAGGATGATGATGGCAGTTGAGCGATAAAGGTGGGGTGGTAGTAGTTAGATAATATCAATCATATGATGATGAATAGACTGTGATGATTGAGAGATGGTGTTTAGACAATGACATTCAAGCCATAGTGATTGAATTGCAACAATTGGGTAACAATGGTCATTGGTAGTGTTCGTTGACGTCGAATATTAAGTAGAGCTCTAAAATTTCTTATATTTTAAGCCCTCTCCAAACTCAAGTAAATGTCATAGTTATATGAAAAATGAGGGTATATTTATAATATGTTGAGTGTGGCATTTTGATAAATTTGACCAAAATTCTATAATACTCTATTAGATGGCTTGCATTTGATAAATTTGAAAAAAAAAATTATAATACTCTGTTAAATGGCTCATATTGAATCATTTGATCATAAATCAATCATTCAATTTTTCATTACTTTAATGACCTTATAATCGAGTAATATATATTAGATTCATCTCATTGAGCAAATCTGCTTGACTATGAGCATGTAAGTTTAGAGATCATTTCATCCCCTCAATGAATGCCCCAAAGTTTTTTATTTTGCTTTTACATTGGGCTTATTTAGACTTGAATCGGAATACTTTTGGTATTATTGTGTTCATATTGTCAAGCTACTCAGTTTGGTTATATGTTTACTGAAATTGCAGCTTAAATAATTTAAAATTTAATTTTGAAAATATTTAATATAAATAATGCATCAAAATTCCATACAATCAAGTAAATCTTTTTGATATGTATCATCCTTAAAGCATAGAATTATCATCTAGCTTATATGCCTATACAAATCTATTTTTAATTTATTATATTATCTCTTTTAAAAAAACATTTTCAAACTAAATTTTTTATTTCTAAATGAAACTCTATAAATTATATTTTTTTATATTTAAAATTTTATTTCTATTCATATATTATAAGAAATATTAACTAAAAGTGTATCTTCTCATAGGCATGAACAGTTTAATTAAAAATGATCAATTTTAAATCAACTTTTGTCCCTAACAAATATAGATATACACAATAGGCCAAGTAACCCATATTCATCATTTTTGTATAGAGTAATGCTTCTCAACCTCACAAGCTTTGTATGCAAGGAGTGAGGGCTATTAGTTACACCCTATTCATTATTCTTCAAAGAAGAATTACTTCTTGATAGAATAGAAGTTATAGACTTGTCCCTTTCTTCTTTCCTGCTTTGACTTAAGATTTATTCTCAATTTCATAGGAACAAGTTTTGAACTCAACTGCTCTTGTGATATCTTAGATATAAATCCTTTCTTTTTTAGGCTTGGGCATATTAAAGAGGGGTTATATATGTGCAAGATTTATGATCATTCTTTTAGTAATATTAATATCTATTGTGAGACATTATTACGTTTGTCATAAAAAGATGTTTATTGAAGCGATTTTGCTTCGGGCTGGAAAAAAAATGTTGGCATAACTTATTTCATCTAAGAAGCTCTTTTCTCATATTCTTATATTGATCTACTTGCCTTTAATTGAATCTTTGACACTTTCGGTCATAAGTTTTGCTCGCAACCCTACGATGCTATCGATGTCAACAATCCTCTCGATACTTGGATTGGTCAAGATGTGAGCCTTCATATGAATTTTGTGATGTCATTTAGATGATTAATTATTCTGTGTGGATGACAAACATCGTTCAGATACCAATCAGAATGAGTCACGTCACCCCTTCATTGTGTACCATGGCTCGGTACTACTCATTACCGCTATTCGCCTCCGGACGTAGAGCTACGTCCGGCCTCTGAACAGAATAATTTCTCCATTTAGATGAGCTTTTATCAGTGCTACCAACAACCTAAGATTATAAGATGTGCAATTTTTGTATGGTGTATAGTTGCAATAATTTTGTAAATTAGTACAATTAATTTTATGTTATTGTTTATTTTTAATTAAAAAAAAAAATAAAAAATAACATAAAATTACACGTATTTACAATATTATTGTTTGCTTAGCCAAAGTGAATTTATTTATTTATTTTAATTTATTCACATCACTTGGTCTCCTTTCTATGAATAGAAGAGCACTCAATATATATATATATGATGCATTGTTATAATTCTTAATTCGATTGGCCGGGAGTTATGCGGGTGAATACGTCAATTTATTTTAAATTTTAAAACTTATATGCACTTTCTTTAAAAAAAAAAAAAATATTTTCTATGCTGTTTCTCATCATTCATTTGTAAAACTCATCTCTCCAATCCTTTTGAGACTTTTTAGCGTACGGGCCTTTCACACTATTTGTCCGCTCCCTATTTTTCTTTTTTTTTTAGATAAAATAATTCGAAGAACTGCGCGCACTCGTGGCGATATGGATTATAATATTAGGTGCAGCAAGCGAGAAGATTTTATTCCTGTCGGGTCGGATCTAATATTATTCAATCTGATCATTAGCGAACCACATGCAGTTACGAAATAATTTAATCGCCTTGATTTATATATCGTTGACGGCCTCATAATTCTAACTGGAGAGATTATTAAGGTTATGACGTTATGTAATATAAAATAATTTTAGAGTACAAAATATTCGATTGTCTCATAATCTTTATTCCCTTAAATGCACAAAAGGCTCATATGCCAGACGTTACGCCATTATTGGGTTATATTATTTGAGTGGATTTATGAGAAAAGTTTTGTCAGGTCCTAAGTTTTGAATCAGAAAAATAAAAAATTATGTTAGGTAGTCAATAACTAACATAAAATTTGTCGATGAGATGAAATTGAAGATAAGATTAGAGAGAGTCGTCTTAGATGGTTTGATCACATTAAACAGAAGCCTTCTGATGAACCGGTTAGGAAAGTTGAGATATTAATTAAATTTGACTTATGTTAAGAAAGGTAAATATTGACCTAAAAAGGCTTAGTTAGAAAATTTTAGAAATGGTTTTTCTTTATTAGATTTAAATAAGAATTTGACTTTTAACATGACACAATGATGAAAAATGATTCATGTAGTCGACCTCACGTAGTAGGACAAAGGTATGATGTTGTTGTTGTTGATGATAATGATGAGAAAAGCTTTGAGAATTGACTTTCTATGAGTAGATAAACTATTCTATGCAATCCAAACGAGAAGAATCGTCCAGATATATGAATATATATATTGTAGCATGTTTATATACAATATGTATCAAATCAGTGTGTACACTCACAGTCCAAAAGATTCTTTCCGTTCGAATTCCACTTAGAATAATTTCTTCTATGAGTAAAGCTCTTAACGAGAATTTGAACTTATGGTACCTATTCAAAAAAATTTGGCTGTGGGAATTTTTTTTAATCATATATATATATATATTTTTTCTCTTTTTTTAGTTATTTCTCTCTTAATTATATTGAGAAAATTAAGTGTAATTTTTTCTTTATTGAGTAAAGGTGTCCTCAAGTTGAAGGAAATGCTAATCGTATCATCTTTATCTATCATACACGATGAGAGAAACAATTAAGAAAATTATGACTTATTTATTAATGTAACAAATACTCACTGCTTTGCTATGGATGTGGGATTGCATATGCCAAATCATAAAAATTTTGGTGTTCTATTTTTGTTGTATATGATCGTTTTATACTAATTTTATGGCTCATAATATTTGCTTTTGGATTAATGCTTTCATAGCATAAAGTTCAATAGCTTAAACAGTTTTGACATTTGAAAAGTCAATATCGTAATGTTTCAGTCCAATATGAACTTTTAAAGGCACTTAAGGAGCATTCTAAGATATAAATGAAATAAGGAGAGAAAAACGTGCTACAAAAATGGATAAATTACAGACAGTCTCATTTATTCATTTGTGTTCGATAAATAACGACTTGAGAAAAATCTTGGATGAAAGAACATCTTAAAATTTGGGTCTTAAGTTGACATATGTGGATGTGTCAAAATGGGGTTTTAGGTCAAGTTTGGGTTCAATCCGAATTTGGCCTCTCTTCAACTGAAACCACCCGAATCCGACCTGATTAGCTAAATGGGTCACAAACTCAAACCGAACTCGATCCACTTGCCTTGTTGGAGTTTGATGGGTGACCGAGCATGGGCGGGCAAAAGAGCCAGTGCGATTGGGCGAGCGAGCACAAGCGCGATGAGCGGACGGGGATCAACTAGCAACTACAATGGACGACCGTGATGGACAGCGAAATCATTCAGTTTCAAGTTCTTTCGGGTTTTTGGATTGACTCGAACCCAACCCGTTTTCAAACAGGTTGATCCGGACTTGAAAATTTTTAATCGGATTTTCAAACCATGTCGAATATTGACAACACTAAAAATATATATGTTTACATGACCAAAAGCCTTTTCAACAAATTATATTAGAAGAGGAGACTACCTGCTTGACAACTAGGAAGATAAGCCTATTAAATCACATATGAACGAGTTTAACTCCATCATTTAAGATTTTAGAAATATTAATGTGATTAATGATGACAACTATCAAACTTTATTATTGTAATGTTCTCTACTTTCCATTTTATACGAGACATTATATTATATGAACATGACAATTGTTGAGGACTGTGAAATTCGCAGCAATAGAGTGGAAAGATTTTACATCTTAGCGATGCATGAAAATTCAGCACATAAATAGGCAATTAAGGTGAGAGAGAAACTTCCAAAAATTTTATGTGAAAAACCCTAAAAAGAGAAAAATCACGGAGCCTTGTTTAGTTGAAATGATTCCACTATTATTTGAATAGGTTAAAAAATTAAGCTTGTCCTTTAACTCGAGGACAATGTGAATACAATATATTGAAGATCTTGTTAAACTTTGGATAGGTATTCCTGAGCTCGAATGAATGATAGATGTTGGAAATTAGTGACAATAGCTAGGGGATTGTTCAGTAGAGGTTTGACGACTGTTGGAGATCTGATGATGCTTAATAAATAGGCGGAAGTCCGATGACGGTCGGTGGTCGAGAAAAAATTTGGCAGTGACCAACGAACAAACAGAAGTCCGACGAAGATTGATGGATGTCCTACGCTGTGGTGATGGTGGTTTTCGATGGCACGCGTTAGTGGTGGTCGTCGACGGCGATGGCTTAAAAATGCAAGAGTGCTCTCACTAGTTCTCTCTTCTCATTCTTCTCCTCCTTTCTTTTCCGCCCTCATGTGAAGAATGAAGGTTTATTTATAATTTTTTAGAGTGTCATGACTAGTAAATATGGAGAAGATCAATGACATGTTGGGAGTATTCCAACAGACAGCCGATGTTGACTTCCTTGACCATGAATCATTTATTGAGCATTTAAGGGTCTTAATGATGTCAAAATTAGGCGTTCTTGAGCTCGTTGGATTTTTCTTGTCAAGCCGCTTGATTTGACTATAAGTATATATGTCACATTCATATATCATTTGGTCACCCAATTAATGCTATGAAGCTTTTTGGTGGGCTTTGGTCCTTTGATTTAAGCTTCTTTGGGCTCAAATTGGACTAAACTTGGTGTATTTGTGATCGTCTCACTGAGACGATCAATTTGACTATAAGTTTGCTGAAATCAGAGTTCAAATGATCTGAGATTTAATTTTTGAAACTTTTTACTCATATTCACATCGAGATTCATGCTTGATCAAAATAATTTTTTTATGACATACCAATAATAATCTTAAATTATGCTAAAATTCACCTCATTTAAAAAGGTGAATGTTAACATCTAGAGAGATGATAAATCAGCTAAAGCTCTATTTTAGGTCAAGAGGAGATCTTATAAGCTAAGGTCCCCTTCAAATCATGGCAACGTATAGAATTAGAAGCCTTTTAGAAACTTTAAATTTATATTACTTGCTTTTCTTGTAAGAGAAAAGGAAGGATAAAGTGGAATTGCATATGTTGAAGAGAGCAACATGCAAATAATAACCACTATGAAGAAGTTTACAAGTGCTAGAATACTTCCAGATCAATTGGTCAAATTTTTTATGTAGCTAGCTGATAGGTGCAAAGAACAATGGATTTTGTAATCAACTTCTTCAAGTCATAACTAGTATGTTTTGGGAGCTTTTTTTTTACAAAAAATGTATAATTTGACACGATAAAATTAATGATACATAATAATAATGTGATTATTTTGTTAGATAGAGTCAGACAAATACTAGATCTAATTAAGAAAATAATAATATTATTAAGTGACCTCAGCATTGTATAAGAAAAATAAAGTCAGTAGACTATATGTGTTCGATAGTACAATATCAATTAGCAATGTGTTCGATTCAAATTTTTTAACGAAGCATCACAATTTGAAGAAATAAAGGAGACGTACATTTATAAGCTACTTGAAATGTTCCAAAGTAAATAGAGGCATAAGTTGTTAGAGATATTTTTGTAGATGGTTGGAAGGATCATTTTGCTCTTATACAATTTGTCCCTTCATTAAGTCATAGGAGATGGCTACTTTTCCATGTTGCAAGAGTTTACATGCATGCAGACAATTGGATTTGATGATACTACTAAGAGTGTAACATTTATGTTACATGTTTCTTTAAACTATTAACCTCAAACAACGTATATTTTTCTAATGCGAGTATGCAATATTGACCCTTTAATTTTCGAGCCCTTAAGAGCTCGGAGTGGTTGGCTTGAAGTGGAGAAGTTATAGAGAATATTCATTTTTTCTAATTGGGGGGTTTACATACATAACACAAAAATTTTATATATTTATATATCTAACACTTAAATCTTTATGTTTTATTTATATACTACTCAATTATAAAAATCATATAAAAATGCAACAAATATTAACTATTTTAAAATAAAATACATATTTTTAAATATCTATTTTTATTTGATTTAGACATTAAAATGGTATATAAGTTTTACTGCTTCTTAAAGCAGTTTTTTAATAAAAAAAAATAAAAATTTTGTACTAAAATGTTGCTTTAAGAAGCAATAAGAAAGCCGTCCCAAACAAAGCCTTAGATAGCTTTGAATAATATGATGGTTTCTCTATTAGTTGATATTTGGGAGTTCAATTTGCATAGAAATATAAGACAATCTTGGGGTTTTTTTTTGGGTAAAAAAATAGAGAAGAAATTATGAAGAAAGAAAATATGAGAGAAAAGGTTCAAGAAAAAGAAGAAAATTACATAAAAAGTATTTCTAGGAGATTAAAGTATCATCTCCAAGAACTAATTGTACTTTTTTGTGGAATTTTTGAAGTGGTAAAATTTTTTATTATTATTTCTGTAACAGATTTGTTATTGTCTATTGTAAGTTATTTATGTTTTACTCTTGTTGAGAGAGTTGGTGATGTCGAGCATCTTAGCTAAATTGTTTCTTCGGGATTTGCTAATTAGTTTGTTATAAGTTTGTTATAGGATTCTAGAATGTTCTTGATTTTTCTAGGTTTATCTTGCTAGCTTATAAAAATAAGAGTTGAAAGAGAGAAGATGATGAATATATTTTTGAGAATTTAGCGGTGTTTTCACTGTTTGTGTGCTCTAACTTTGAGGAGCTTTATTTGAAATGTTTGATCGAATGATCTCCCTACATCAGTTGGGACTTCTCTTCTTTATTGAATGATTGCATACTTAAGTTTGTCAAGGGAGTTATGAGTATCATTTTATAATTCATCATAATTTTGACGCCTTTGTTAATAGATCAAATCTCTCTGCTTTTGCATAGACATAGCTTTACTAAAGGTAAAGTTGATAAGAATTTGTATGTGCTTTGAACATGGAGCTTTTTATTAGAATTTAGAGATGAAACTTTCTACCAAATCCTCCACTAATGCATCTTGAGGTCGAAACTCAAGTACTCAACTTCAAGTTTATTATAATGCCTACCATTAACTACTCTTTCAAAGTTCTTCAAAAAGCAAATAATATCAAATTTAATTTAAAGTTAAGGCTTCGTTTGGGATGATTTTTCTTACCGCTTCTAAAAGATACTTTCTAGCACAAAAAAATTTAATTTTTATACTAAAAAACTACTTTAAGAAGCAATAACAAAGCCAACACAAATGAAGCCTTTATTTGGGATGACTTTTTTACTACTTCTTAAAGCAGCTTTCTAGTATAAAAATTTAAATTTTTATACTAGAATATTGATTTGAACGAATCCTAAGTCTTCGAATGTACACATTCAGCCTCTCAAAAAGGAGTTCCTCATTCCAATAGTGAAAACAAACTTGATCTAAACTTCTTCTCATTTGTCCTGAAATTAACTTGATATTTAGCTACCATGTGACTCCAAACAATTTGAAATAATGCATTTTTGTCTTCATATCGTGCATAGATACACTGTTCTCGTTCAACAAGTTGTATTCATTTCCGTAAAGCATTTTGTATTATATGCCAAATACACAAGCCATGAAAAGTTTCTGGCTTTACCTCATAACTCGCTGTTGCCTTTGTAAGTGTGTCAGTTGAAGTGCTAATCTATTTTGTCTTTGAATCTTTTTATAAACCCTATTAATTGCTTATTGCCAAGTGAGTGGTTTTGAATTAATATGTGGCTTAAAAAAAAATTCAGAAATGTTAAGGTGGAAAATTTAGATTTCGTTTGAGTCAGCTTTCTTACTACTTAAAATAACTTTTTACTATCAAAATTTTATGCTTTAAGAAGCAATAAGAAAGCTGTCCCAAATGAAGACTTAAGCAACGTGAATGACTGATTTTAAATATTAGCGTATAATGTACCATTTCTAGGCTTATTCTATTTTCTATCATTTGACCAAATTTCTTATGCATTATTGTAATATATTTAAATTTGGACTTCTTTTATGTCGTAATTTTCCTTCTCATTTCTCGATACTGAGAACTACTCTTGAAGCTTGACAGGGCTGATCCTTCTGCTACAACAATTTAATTCTCCTTTCTACTGTGATATATGTCTTCGGAGTGAGGATTAGGAATTGATGAAATATTGAATATGTCACAAGCAAATGCAAATTAACTTCTATGAAGTTGTGTCACTTAGATTAATCAGAAGAATTATGTTGTTATGGCTTTAATTTGATGAGCCATGGAAATAGCAACTCATTTTTGTCGGTTACACTGCTCTATTGTAATCATTTTTGTCTGTCATACTCGAGACCACTTAGATGATTGTAGATGGATTGAAAACAAATTTTAGCAATCAATAATTTCTTTTTACTAGTACTCTTTGTGAGTAGTTTTTTAAATATTTGAGACTTCATAGTGGTTTGAAGTTTGTGCCCTTATAGATTTATGATTATATCACTAAGCAACAAAATGAACCTTGATAAGTGATTATTTAACTGATATATATCTTAACATTCTATTAGTATTTTGCTTGTTCCTTTACATTTTGTACCATCCTAAGTTTAAAAACTTTGGATGGCTTCTAAATGACTTCACTTAAAAACGTCTCCCTTCTTAATCCTAATAATTCTCAAAGAGAAGCATCCTTTCTTAATAGCTTCTCCAAAAAATTCTCCTTTTTCAGTGCAAGACATAATAAATTCTCTATGGAAGTCTCTCTTTTAAGTTTCTTGTCATTATCTTTTCTAAAGAAATCTTCTTTCTAAGTAATTTCTTCTAAAACTTCTATCTTATTGTCATATTATTGAAAGAGGTTCCCTTGTTGATGACTTTTTACTGCAATTCTCCTTTCTTGGTGCCTTGTCAACACCTCATCTCGAGAGTCTCCCATCTCGATGATTTACCCTAAGATGTTTCTGCTCACAATGACTTGTCTTGTGAAGCACTCCTCTCCGAAGACTTGTCATTTGAAGTCTCCCTTTCCAACTCCTTTTCCTAAGAAGCATCTTTTCTTAACAAATTCTCCCTAGAAAAGTTCTTTCTATATGGCTTGTAAACATCCAATATTGAGAAGTCCACCTTCTCATTGGCTTCTCAAGATGTATTCCTTTCTAGAATCTTATTAGTGATATGCATGTCTTCTATTCTTAATTGATTATCAATGTCATTCATCTTAGTACTTTTACCTTTAACACCATTTTTTCTTGCTAGCACTCTTTTAATGCCAACTAGCCCCTATAATTGATACTTGAGAATCAATGTATTGATTTGACCGTTTTTTGGCGCTTATGTTCTAAACTAGTATTTCATTTTTTCAAAATGAGGACGATACAAGTGAATCCTTCTACATGCTGAATATGTCTTCTTTCAACAAATATCTTATGCATGATGCTTTTCCAAAAGAATTTCATGGGGTAAATTGCCAACCATTGCCAACTATGCCTTGCGACTCTCTTTTATTGCCAAAGCCTTGGGCCAAAAAAAAATGTGCCATGACTCTTTCTTGTGGTTACAAAATTTTGGGGTTGGTGGGATTGTTGACAATATGCTGGCTTTTAATCTTATTATCTTAATATTTTTTATGTTTATAAATAGACTTACTATACATTTCTTTTTACAAAAAATATGCCTATCAACATGCAGTTAGCACTTAGGAATAGAAATCTCTCACCTTTTAACCCCTTTAAACTCATTCATCAGGCACAATAAGTCTTGTTCTCTCTTTTTGTGCCATTAGAGTGTGCATTTTTTGACAAACTATAAGCCTTTGTTGAGCCTTTCACTTGGTGGAATCTCCCTTAGTTTCCATCCTTATGATGGGAAGGGTTCAAATCCCCCCTTAAAACATCCTCAAGATTCTTTGCATGTATTGCTTAGAACACTTATTGGACAAAAGCTTGTTATCTAGTTTAGGAGGTTAAAGATTGTATTGCCTTATATAAATTTTGCCTCTATAATGTATTTTTCTATGTAGCATTAGGAAAATAAGAAGCACGGGATGACAAAAGGGTCCAACTGCAATGGATCAATCTTGGCAGCTTGCAGCTAAGCATGAAGAACCTTTCACCAAGAGTCAAATGAAGACCATAATATAGAAAATTTTAATTGATTTTTATATCTTAATATTATGTGAAACATTATGTATGTGTTAAACTTTATGCCTTTTATGTGTTATATAAGTGAAAAGATTGGAGTAGCTCCTGTGAAAGATATGATTAGATAGAGTCACCTTAGATGGTTTGGTCACATAAAATGATGGCCTTCCGATGACTCAGTTAAGAAGGTAGATGTATTAGATTTGGTTTATGTTTAGAAAGGTAGAGGTAAGCCAAAAAAGATTTGGTTAGAAAATATTAGAAATGACATTTCCTTATTAGATTTAAATGAGAATTTGACTCTTAATAGGACCCAATAGAGAAAAATGATTTATCTAGCCGACCCCACGTAGTGGGATAAAGGCTTGTTGTTCTTGTTGTTATTGTTGTTGTATGTGTTATATTCATAAAATTTAGCTTTTAAAATCTAAAAAATCATATAAAAAAATTAATTGTTAAATAAGCATGCAAGTCTTATCAAATCCAAAATAGTAGCTACAAATTAATCTAAATAATGTTGAAACGTTCATTACAATGCTAAGATAATGTCATCTTCACCATTTTAAGGAGGGTTATCCATATTGCTCTCAATCACTTTAATGAATTGTGCACCACCTTATGTGCTAATTTTAAGTCAATGCATCTCCATATATAGGAGAAGGAATGTCCTAAGTGTCTAAATGACTCGTTAACCTTCTTGTTCATCCATAATTGCCACATTAAAGATCGTGTTGCCATCCCTCTTGGTTGAGAACCAACCCGATCATCCTTTGTGTCCTCCTTGAACACATTATACAATCTTATATGTAACCAATGTTGTCATCTCACTCCTAAAAGGCGGGTTGCCTGACCATCGGGAATAACATCCTTCATTTGTTTGCACCATCTCATATATTGCCTAAAGTTTATGCTACCTTCACCTTTAGGAGGAGAATCCAAAGTATTTTTTGTGTTATTCTCGAGCTTTTGGTGCTTCTGTATTCATCACCCTATAATTGTGCTTCCTTTCCATCCTAATCATGTGTTTTTTGCAAATCACAACCATTACTAATAGAAATTATTTTACTTGTGATAGTCATTGTAGTTTTTTCTTCTTATATTACATATAAAAATTTCTTATCCACAACTTGTTTTATTGTACTTTATCGATTTTGTGTGAAATGCAATTTATAGGTGCAATCAAAATCCTAATCTACCAACCTTATATATAATCTTAACTTTATAAGAAAATTTTATAAATATATCATCAATATTAATCAAAACATGAAGCCAAAGAATGTAAGTCTCGAACAATTTATAAAATTGTAATATAAGGATGTGAAATCATTTATAATTTATTTTCCGCAAATATGGGTCTATTTAGGCTATTTGGATTGATGTGTATAATTTGTTGTGAAATTGTTATGAAAAAAATTATTATTTGGAGTTATTATATAAAATTTTAAATATAAATGTAATATAATTACAAAATTTTGGATTAAGAAACTACAAACTTAACCAGAATGCTAAAATACATGATGAGCTCAAATGTTATTCTAGACAACAAAGGTTTTTTAAAATTAATTCCAAAGCTTCGGGCCCCTAATTTCAACTCATTTGGGCTCAAATTAGACCTATTTTGATGTTGTTGGGTTCGTCTCTTTAGAACAATTATTACGTCCTCTGACCGGACGTAGAGCTATGTTTGGCTGCCAATAACATGTCGTCATGTGCTCTTACTCTTTACCGCGCGGCCCGACGACTTGACCCGGACTGGAACCCGGGATTGCTATGTTCGCGTATTGCAAGGTATTACTCGGTATTTGCTCGGTATTGCTAGATATTGCTTGGCAATAATAAAAAATACCATTCTGTGAAGACTAATACCGAGCAAGAAATACCGTTCTAGAAAAACTCAGTACAACTCGGTATTGCTCGGTATTACTCGGTATTTTCTCGGTATTTGCTCGGTATTGGTTATTGCCGAGCAAAATCGACCAATACCTAGCAATACCGAGCAATACCTAGCAAAATCGAGAAATACCGAGCCATCCTTGGTCCGTTCTGGGTCAGGTTGTTGGGGCGCGCGGTAAATAGTGAGAACGCGTGACGCGATTCTACTGACGGCCAAACGTAGAGCTACGTCCTGTGACCGGACCAAATAAAAGTTCGTCTCTTTGAGATGTTCAATTTGACTATAACATTGTTGAAATTGGAGTTCAAATGATCTACAATTTAATTTTGAAAATTTTCAATTTAAATATGCCTTGTGATTTGTGCACAATCAAAACAATTTTTGATGAAGCATAAATCTTAAAGGATTTAGTTAGAAAAATATCAAAAATAATATTTTTAATTATATTTAAATATTTTTTATAATATTATATGATTCATAGGATCGACTCATATAATAGGATAAAGTCAAAGGCATGTGCTGGTATTATATTTTATTATCTAAATCATATAAAAATAAATATTTAAATTTAGCCAAAGGTGGAGCTGAATGCTAGCAAGCCTGTATCTCCCGTGCCTGGTTCACCTCCAATTCCGCATTCAGGCAGAACCTGTCATTGTTTAGGTGGCTCTTCCCGATCTCCTCAAAGCCACTCTGCCAGAGAAAATCCAGATTTTTCGTCGGGGCTGGATTCGTACATATTAATCGCCAAGTAAACCTAAGACAGCTATTCTCTGTTTCTCTCCCTTCTAAGTCTAGGTTAGGGTTTCTTGATATCGCCGTTAGATTCCAATTTTCGAGATTCCTTTTGATACCACCGATCTCTTAATCGCGGCACTGGATTGGGCACCAGCGGCCCAAAACATAGCGAGGCGTAGCTTAGCTGAAGATTCAGGTGGTTTTTGGCGATCAGAATGGAGGCTGCCGCTGGCCGCAGCGGATCACTCGCCGTGCCTTCCTCCCACACTCCGCCGAGGAAGGAATGGCGTGCCATCTCGGAGAATTCTTTTCGGAAAAATGGAGGCGAGGTAAGACGGAACCACTGTTTCTCTTGCCAGCATTTAAGTTTGGGGTTGTTTGTTAGTGTATGGTTCGTTTACAGGAGTCAGAGAACCTTAAGTTGGTGCAGACTGATGAGAGAACAATATATGAGGTATTCTACTGGAACAAAAAATTGCTGGTTTTGTTTTTGTCATGCTTGAATGAAATTGTTTGGGGCTGAAGCCCGCTGAAGATAAGTGTTTAATGTGGGAAGGTGCAGGAGGGAACCGGGCCTGTTAATGTGGATTCCTGCTCGATAACCGTTAATGGCGAGGGCTTGAAAGAAGACAATTTGCAGCGTAGAATTCAAGAGATATCGAGGCAGAGGGAGGATCTACAACATATGGAGATTGAACTAAGAGCGCAAGTAATTGCGAGTTCTAAGATATCGGACATGCATAATAGTTACCGGTCTCAGCTTAAGGAGCAAATAGATGCTGCTGCAAAGCTGAAGGTGTCTTACCCATTTCTTGCTTTCATGATTTATCATGCCACGGATATATCTTTCTGTTTTTTTTGGGTTTATGATTTTATTTTGTCTTGCTGATGGGTTTTGGTACGCTGTTTATACCTTTCTCTAAACGAACCGGGTGAAATCCCTTTGTGAGCTTAGTTATGCCTTTTGATGAAGAAGATACTTGTTGGATCATGTTTCTTCTAATTCTCTTGCTGTCCTGCTGATCCTCGCTGCTGTACAGTAACTGAGGCGATTATTTGCATCGTCTTCTTTGGCCCTTCACTTTCCACACATTTTCATGGATTTATTAGCAACATTGGTGAAAAATTCTATGTTTCCCTTGATATTAGAATTGGAGACCAGTAAACCTCCTTTCCCTAACTTCTTTAGAGAATCATACTGCCTTTTTTGCCAGTTGACCGTTCTTCACAGCTCTCTTTCTAATTATGACTACTTCTAGCACCAGTGATCCAAGTCATACGTTGTGTCTGGAGCTCCCACCAAAGCTAGGTCTTGGGAGGGGTCTGGTGGCGGTTCTCTCTCTCCCTCTCAAAAAAAAGAAAAAAAAAAGAAAAAAAAAAGAGTAATATTCCCCCTCTTACTACACACGGGGTATGTTGACATTATCTACCAAAGGATGTATTGCTTGTTTCTATTAGTCCTTATTGAAGTTTTAAGGAGATAATTTTTTTTTAAATTTGTCACATAATATTGGGCATATCTCAAGGAAGTCCAAATTGAACATGTTTTCTACCTTTTTCCTTATAATTTAGAAAACTAACTTCAATGTCTTGCCTTTCATTTGAGATTTTTCCCATTCAAATGCATCTAATCCATGCCAGTTTATAGGAAAGTATATGGTGATCTATTCTCATAATGTCCAGCCTTATAGGTTTTTGGAATGCATTGCAAATGTACCTCGATGATATGGATATGTGCATTGGTGCTAGGCACTAGTTTTGTTATCCAAAATCCTTGACTAAACGCCTAGGCGCTAGGCTGTTGTCAACAAATCTGTTGAAATATGTTTTGTTTGGAAAGTCTTAGTGCATGATTGCCTGCTTGATGTATTAGCCCTTTTAGGAGAGTAATAATTAGCTTGCTATCTATTTAAATATTTGGAAGGAGAGATATGACATCTATTATAAATGGAGGGTAACTATAATACCAAAGAGAATTTTTTATGCCAATTGCATTTTATAAAATTTAGAGCACTTTTTGTTGTTGTAGACTTGTAGTGGAGTTTTCTTACTCGTCATGATCGACTTTCGTTTAATCCGTTATTCTCTAATTATATATTTTTTCCATACATTTGTTATCTCTAATGTCAACTTGGTATTAGAGCCCAGATTTAAAGATACCACTCTAAAGGAAACATCACAGCCCAATACGAGAACTTATGATGAATGACATGCAACATGAGATCCAATGAGTTCATACATGCCTCATGGTTTACAAGCAGGTTTAACATTTGGAACACAACGAAATCTGAAGAGGATCAAGCTGAGGAGGAAAATCCATTCCATCAAATGATTTATAACGAATCAGAAGAAGAGTTACGACACTATTACTATGAACCAAGTAGACAATACCTGGCCTTTAGATTTAGAGGGGTTTTACATATTTTGAAGTACGACTCAATGCCTTTATTGAATAGATGTTAAAAAAAAGTAGATGTTACCCATGAGCAAAAGGTGAAGCTTGTCGTAAACTCGTAATCAAACTAAAAAGTCCACTATGTGGTGGGAGAATTTGAAACAACAATGCCTTGGCGAAGGTAGGGGCAAGATTTACTAAACTTGAAATGATGAATAAAGAACTTTAGTGGAACTAATTGGATTATGTTAGGGCCCAACCTGAACCGATCCTAATTGGACCGGTTTGCTACAGGAGGCGTGCTCAGGGTTGAAATCGGAAGGGAGGGCAGCACATGGTTGGGGCCCAAGCATTAATGCAAGCATTGATGGGGGCTTGTGTTTAGGGGGGAAAATTCAAATGTGGAGGGTTGTTTAATGATTCAACATTAAATAATTGTATTGTGCTTTAAGTATTAATCTTTTGGCTAGGGTTAGGGTTATCTTGAATTTGAGCTGAAATTTGAGATCTCTTGTGTTTGCTTTTGGGGCTCTAAGCTTGGGCTAGGGATTTGGAGAGTGGAATCTTCCTCTTGAATTGAAGATTCATTGTATCAAATCGTTTCTTTTCAACTAGTAGTGAGTATCCATTGCTATTTTTTTTTGGGATTTTCCTATTGTTTTTCATCAAAAGCTGCTCAATATTGCTGTTTTTCTCCAATTTCCTGCAAGTTTTCTTTATTTTGGTGGATGTTTTCTATCAGATTACTATCGACAAGATGTGTTCCTTAACTTCTATAATCTTTAATAAATGGATTTATCCATCGATAAGTATTAGTAGTGCTAATTTTCAGCAAGTTATGATAAGTTTGATGCTCTTGAACCATAATAGCATATCATTGTTAAGTTCTTTGGAGGATTGCACCCAAGAATCATAAACTTAGTCCAATTACAACATTATTGGATATTCTCTTATGTAATAAAGCTCACAAAGAAGATAGAGTGACAACAATGAAACTCTATATTCAATGCCTCAAGATTGTCAACAAGGATGACGACCTTCATATGGATGTTACAAGTAGGCCCACGATATGGACTTTTAGTTTCAAGAAAACAAACTCCAATCATAGAAACAAACCAACTTGTCACTCCAAACATGGAAGTGTTTCATTTGCCATGGGTTTGGACACAACACCTACAATTGTCACAACTATTATGTGATATGTGCAGATGAAGGTGATAAACTTGTGTGTTGAGTGTTAAACACAATGATAGTAAAGGAAGAGAATTTGTTGCGGCTTAGCATTTCATATTTACTGTATCGTTTAAGGCAAAGTTTGCAATATTTTTATTGGTGGGGGCAATTGTGAGAATTTCATACCCACAAAGGTGGTGGAGAAGCTGTGCTTGCAAACCCATGAGCATTTCAAGCTTTACATGTTATTGTGTTAGAGAAAGGGTAATGAAATAAAGATGATGAAGAGATGTCTGGTTCACTTCTCAACTAGAAAAAATTCCAAGAGGAGGTTTGTTTTGACATCATGCCTATGGATGCTTATTTGATAGACATACAATCCATGGAAACTATAAGTGCACCTAGTTATTTGATAAAAATGGTATGGGAATCATGTTGATGCCTTTTCGATAGGAACTCTTTGAAAATATCTAAGAAAAAACCATGATTTTTAAGATGATGTTTATACGCTCCATTGAGGAGATGAAGATTGCCTAGCCCATGATTGTCTTGGAAGAAAGTTTTAATGATGAATCCCATCCCGAGGAGATCTGAGTATTGCTACAAGAATATTAAGAAACTTCCTTCTCAAGCTACCCATAGGTTTTCCTCTTATTGTGACATCTAAAATGCCATTGACTTTGTTCTTAGAGTAGCCATTTTACATCAACAAAACCACCTCATGACTCTTAAGGAACATGAGGAGTTGTATCAACAAGTTAGTGAGTTGATGGCCAATGGGTTGGTAAGTGAAAGTTTGAGTCTATGTGTAGTCCTAGCTCTACTCATTCCTAAGCAAGATGGCGGAGCATAGTACATGTGCATTGATAGTCAAACAATCATCATGATCAAAATCAAATATTAGTTTTCAATTCCATGATTGCATTGCTTGCTTGTCCAATTGGATGAATCATCAATCTTCTCCAATATTGATTTAATTAGCAACTATCGCCATATTGTTTGAGATTTAGAGCAATGAGTGGAAAAATACATTCTAAATAGGAGATTGGCTTTATGAGCGCTTAATTATGCCGTTAGACTGTTTAATGTGTCTTATGAACTAAGTCTTTTGATCTGACCTCGGAAACTTTGTTTTGGTCTACTTCAATGATTGTTATATTATAGCCACAACTTGAACAAACTCTACATCACCTCAAACAAATTTTTATAGCCCTCCAAGAACCAAAGTTGTATGCCTTTCGAAAGAAGCGTCACTTCTTTACAAACAAGGTAAAGTTTCTACAAGAAAATTTTGAAATCCTAAATCAATAAAGTACTAAAGTTTTATTTTTAGCTTTCCTTGATTTCAACATGGTCTTTGAGGTGGATTGTGATGCCTTGAATGTGGCCATTAGTGCTCTGTTAAGCCAAGGAGGATGCCTGTTCAAAATTTTCATTGAAAAGCTAATGAGTCGTGGATAAAATATTCCCCATATGAGGTGTTCCATGCCATATTCCGAGCACTAAGCCATTTCAGCTACTTCTTGCTATTAGAGAGTTTACGTTGTTCTTTGACTATGAAGCTCTCATGTATTTGTATATGTAGAACAAGCTAAAGTGGTTCCAGGTTGCTTGGGTTGAGTTTCTTTAATCATCAACTATACTCAAGCACAAATTTGGAGCTCAAACCAAATTGGCATATGTGTTAAGTTGAGGAAATTTGTTGCTTACAATGCTCCAAACAATTGTGGTAGGATTTGAACTTGTGAAAGAGTTTTATCCAAGACTTAATTTTCAGGAGGAATTTGATAGGATTTGAACAATTGTGGTAGGATTTGAACTTGTGAAAGAATTATGGTAGGATTTGAACTTGTTGATTTTGGAGGAATCTAATAGTAGTGTGCAAATAGTATGTTGATAATTCCACCTTCATAATCACTATATATTCTAGGGAGTTCGACTTTGCATCCTCATGTGTTTTTGGTGAGAGGTTGTTCTAATTGAATACTAAGTTGGAGGGTTAGCGAGACACATTGGATGAGGTAAGGCCTTAAAACGAGTGCAAGATAATTTTTATTAGCTATTACCATATATATATGTTGATTGGCATATTAATACGAGTATGGCCTGTCACATCACCAAAACTTGTGGGCAGAAGAATAGATTATATACTCCTTTACTAGTTTTTGATTCCTCGTGGATCAAAGTTAGCATGAATTTTGTTGTTGGCCTTCTTTGCATGCAACAATAGAAAGACTCAATCATAATGATCATGGACTGATTCTCCAAGCTGGCTTAGTTTATGCCATGCCACTAAATGAATGATGCTACACATATTCTCTTCCTCCACTTTAACAATATTGTGTGGCTTTTAGGCATTTTGAAGACTATCATTTTAGATTGAGATATTATATTCATGAGTTTCTTTTGGAAGGCCCTGTGGTGAAAGCTGAGAACCAAAGTGCAATATAAGTTGGCTGTTTATCTGCAAAATAATGGATTGACATAAGCTATGAACCATAGTTTGAGACATTGGCTGAATTGTTATGTGGCAAGAATATTCAAAAGTGGGATCAAATTCAGAAATTCTTGCAGAAGTGGTATTTCGTATGCAAAATCACCAAGCCAATCCATCAGTTAAATACCATTTGAAGTCAAGTATGGCCATGACCCAATCACTCTTATTGATCACATTCCAAAATCCATTACCATTGGGTTTAATACTGATGCAAATAAAAGATTTGAAAAGATTAAAAAGCTACGCAGACCAGTTCATGATAAATTGGAAAGCAAAATGCCGAGTATCAGAAAAAGGCCAACAAGATTTGAAAGCTACTTTCAAGGAAGGAGATTTAATGTGAATTCACATAAGAAAAGATAGATTTCTATTATTATTGTATGTTAGTTAAATTCAAACCAAGGGTTGATGGACTTTTGTGAGTAATTTGATACATCATTGAAAATGCTTGCAAAATTGAGCTATATGGAGGTTATAATGCTTCCACCACTTTTAATATCTCATTTTCATTACTATATTGTGATCTTGAAAGCATTTTAAAATGTCTAGGTTGATTTTTTTCTTACTCGAGGAGATTTATATAGGCTCAAACTTACACGCATAGGTCCTAGCTTTGTTGCCAAAAATTTTGGATTGAGCTCTTAGAATAGGATGACTAGGCTTTAATATGCTTTTTAAAATTCCATGGAAATTTGCTTTGATTGGAAAATCTTAATGTTTGTTTGCTTTATTCAGTTCCTAATGTTTGCTTATTGTGTTATCTTTTTTGGATGATAAATAATCATATTTCTATCTTTTTTAAAAATTAGGAAGCAGAAGGATGTGAGATGTATTATAAATGGAGGGTTGTATAGCCAAAACAATGTGTGATGAATAAAATTATAATTGTGTTTTCTAAAATTTAGAAATGCATAGCCAAAACCGTCCTTTTGTTTTTGTAGTGAAGTTTTCTAATTCGCCAAGATTTATTATTGTTTATTGTTGTATAGGAATTTTTTAACTTCACCAAATTTGGCTCTCCGTCTCTTCGTTCTTCTTTCGTAATTGATTTGTTAAAGCCTTGATTTTCTTCGATGTTACTTGAATTTCTCATGTGCTTGTTGAATGCTATTCTTAAGGTTTTGTGATTTGAAAACCGGAGCCTTCTTGTCGTTCTAGGCTACACGCATATAGATAATTTCAAATGAAAATGACCTTGAGATAGAAAATCAAAGCAAACCTTGAAGGGCTACTTGAGTGTAGATCAATGCATGATTCGATGTGTACATTGAAAAAACTTTCATCCAAATTGGTAGGATCCATTGCATTGTTGCATTGTACCCTTGCATCATGTGCGCCTTGCTTTGATTGGTCAGATATTTGTATTATTTTTGTAATTTTGTATGTCATCATCTATAGGTTTTTTAGAAGTGACCTAAGAACCTAGTATCTTTATTTGATGTGATAGGTCAAGACAACCCATGATGCTTCCATGTTATTTTTGCGGAAAATCCTCCATATATAAGTACTCATGGCCTTTTGAAGTCTTGATAATCTCTTCAAAAAGATTAGGATTATGCTTTGTCTTTGGTGGTTTAGTATATGGAATGAATTGTAGGAATTATACTTGTGGTTTGCTAGTTTGACAATGTTGCTCATTGTACACCCTCTCACAAATCATGCGAACTCTTATTTCATTGAGATTATTAATATTTTCTTAATGTTTAGCTAGGTTTTGCCTATATTGAAATGTCCTTCCTACAACTCATGAGTCATGACATATGTGCTTTAGGAGTCAATATCAATGGGTTTCTTCACGAGGCGCCGCTATTTGATGGCCATGGTATAATATTGTCTCCTTTAGTTTGTAGTATGATTGTTTAGATTAATTTTTTTAGAAGTAACATATGAACTTAAGGTGATATTGATATTCAATGATCGAGGTTGTAGACGACACCATAAGTTTAGCTAGTTCTATAATTGAAATATTTGTATTTCTTATAAATTTATTTAATTATGAGATTTTTTTGAGTTTAAAATGACCATTACGTTAAATAATGTTTAAAAAAATTAATGAAATCGAGTTTCATTTCATTCTAAGTTTGCAAAGCTTAATGAATAGTATATTTTAAATTGTTGTTATTAAAATAAGGTTTGTAATATGTATAGCCAAGTGATAATTAAATCTTTACTACTTTTTATTCCATCTTCATCATCAATCATGCTCTTTTTTCTATTATTGGTTTTATTGCCCTTAATCATTTACCCTATATTTTTTTTAATCATCATCTTCATTTTTAATATTTATGTCTCTAGAATTTAACTCACTGCATCTAAATTCAGTCAACTTAGCATTTTATTTCTCCAACTCTTATTTTTATTTGCACATCATTTTTTTTTCAAGTTCTCATTATTAAAGACTAACTCATTTATAGTATTCAAAATATAATAACTCATTTCTCAAGTCTTGGAAGTGTGATGGCTTCTTTATTGTAGTATGATTGTTGTAGCTTGTGTGCCTTTTGCGAGACATTGATGATTTATTTATCTCTAGACTGTGATGAATATTACCTAGTAGAAGTAGGAGGTTCTTGGCATACTACCATACTTACCTTATGTTATCCTATTATTCTATGCGCAAAATTGTGGTACTAATAAGAAAATTGTTTTTCTGCTGATCTGCTTCTTTTTCTCGGATGCCTGTCATCTATAACCAATGTGCAGGAGCAATTACAAGAAAGAGAACAAGAAGTGCGAGAATTAGAGTTGAACTTGGAAGAGAAGAATATAGAATTGCGTGCAGTTAAGATAGACAACGAAGCGGTTTGTTTGTTTGTTTGTTTTTTTAATTTCCCAGTTACCTTCTTCCTCTGCTGACAATGTTGAAAATGCATCACCTGTTCTCTTACTTTTCTCTTTCAGGTTTGGGCTAAAGAGGATCTCTTCAGGGAACAAAATAAAGAGTTGGCGACATTCAGGCATGCCATTATTCCCTCTTTTTTTGTTTTGGGATAATTAAAATGACTTAACCATTTATTTTTATTTTGCATATCAATATTCAATAGATGTTATATTGAATAAATGCCAACTTTCCTATTGTGAGTTGTTAAATGATTTGGACAAGTTTTTGATATTTGAAACCCATATAGATTTTCCCTGCTCTTTTTTCATTTGACTATTTATCATTCTCATCATCATCGAAGTCATTATGATGTTTAATCCTCCTTTTTGGGTTTTGCCAATCTTCATCTTCATTGATGAATCTAATTTCTACCATATTTGCATAATTATTTTTTGTACAACTTATAGTCGTATTAGCTTTGTTTTGCCATCCAAGTGTGTATTACTCGTTATGTTGGTTAGAGGTTTGGGAGGCTCCGGTTGAGATCTTTGCAAAATGAATTCTCCTTTAAGTGGTTGGTATCTCTTTTTTGTGAAGATTTTTTTGCTACTACTTTATCTAGCTCAACTAATTTGACATTTTACTCTCTATTGCTATTATATTATTTTTCCGTCTCATACGATCCATTGTTTTGCTTGGTTATGTTATTTCTGGTAGCTTAAATTGTGCTACCTGCTGCCTTGTCTAACCATCTTCGTTATGAGCATTATTTTTTTCAAGGATGTCTATTCAATGTTTATAATAAATTACTTTAACATTGTTTTTCTAACTAGAACATCTTGATTGTAGTAGAGGAAGTAGCTGCTTTTATGGGGAAGTCATGTGTCGGAGAAACTACATCTTCATCTTCCATGACTAATTTAGATATAATTTTATCCAAACTATCAATGTACTTTCATCCATAAAAAAACACATTCATGGCCTCAATTGTCACTTAATGGAGTAACAAACGACAAATATTTTAACTTTTATCATTCTGTCAGTCATGAAGTTACTTCTATTGCATAGGTGGAGCTAGATTATGCTCCGGGAAAGCACCCTTATACTCTTCCTTTTTTTTGCACCATTCATGATAGTACGTTGCACATATGCTGAAGCCCGTCATTTTTTATATTTTCCATGAAATGGTGAATTGACTTGTGCATGGGCGTGTTCACTAACTCACACGCCCGTGCATAATCACACACATCAGACACATGCAAGGGTGCATGTGTCATATGTATGTACACATTATCATGTAAATAGTGATATTTATACATAAAAAATGCATACATATGTATATAGGCTCGTTGTTATAGAAGTAGGTGCATATTCATGCAGGGTGTGCACACACCTGTAATTCTGTTTATTTAATATTTTTTTGCTTCTCTTCATCAATATACTTCCAAAATTTGTTAATCTTTAGTGTATGGGTCTGTATAAGCTTAGAAGAGATGTCTAGCTTTGATGTTTCAGTGTTGGAGTGACGGTAGTGCTTCTTGTGTTCTATAAAAAACTTTTATAATGAAATTCTAAACCCTTCATGTTTTTGTGCTGCAGAAGAGAACGTGACAACTCAGAATCTGAAAGAGCCCAGCTTCTTAAAAAAATTCTTGATTTCCAGGAGCATATTCAAGATAAAGAGAATCAATTTCTTGCCTTAGAAGAACAGGTTTGTAGTTTTGTTCGGCTATTAAGGGTTTCTAGTTTCTAAGCCCTTGATGTATATAAACAAGGTGTGCTCATTTATTTTCATTCTATCTACTAAACATTAGATTCTTTGAGTCTGTTAGTTTTACGGCGATTCCTTCCAATTATTATAGCTGTTTCTAGCACCATCTTATTTTGATTTTTTTAAGTTTTTCATAAGCTTAGGATTTTTTTCTATTGGAATTATATCTTAAATTTCATAGGTTAGGTTGTCTCTATTGCGACCAGGAGGTCATTAGTTTGAGTCATGAAAACAACCTCTGTGTAATGCAGGCATAAGATTGTATATATCAATTCATCCCTATCTCTAGACACTCTGTATTGGTGGGAGCTTTAAGACCTTGGTAATTGGTATGTCCTTTTAGTTTTTAGAATATTGAACACATCTTGTGAATTTGAATGTGAACTTTGATGGTCCATATACTGAATTCATAGCATCCTACATTAGCTGATCACTGGTGTTAGGCATTCCTTTTTTAGCCTTGAGAATGCGTATTTTATAACTATAAAACATGAGTTTCAATTGCTTTTCACGCTGACATTCAAACACATTTCCAAAAAAACAACTTTTTGGGAGTCTTTTTGAGGTTTTACAGGCAATATTTTCTCTTTTGGTACTTTTATTTTTCTTTGAATTTATTATTATTATTATCATCATCATCATCATCATCATCATCATCATTATTATTATTATTATTATTATTATTATTATTATTATTGTTATTAATATTAATAATAATATTTTGCATTTGGAGCTTGGTAATTGACATGAATCCTTGATGTTGGGGGATTTTTCTATTAAATGCCATTGTAGACTACTTGTATTTACACATGGCTGTTTGTTTTTTTTTTGTTGGATAACTATGGATTGGTTTGTTTGAACTTTAACATTGGAACAATCTTTGTTAATAAATGCCTAAGTAGACCAGTGGCACCGATTCTAGGCTTCCTGCTTCTGTAGGTTCCTTGTCCTGGCTGCAAAGTTATGTTACTTCTTTCCTGGACATATATGTTTGCTTCTTAGACTTAGTTTGATAATGCTATTCAAAACTTGAGGATTCACAGGTATGATTTTCTTAGAAACTTGCAACTTATTGCAGCCTCCTCCATGGCCTCCGTGGCTTCATGGTGGAAACATTTATGTAGTGGAGAATAATGGTCCTTTTATTTCATACCAATCCGCACAAAGCAACATATCATTGCCAAACAATGTCCTATTGTGAGTGCATTAGATGCTCAAATATGACGTACAGTATGACTTTGGGTGATACGGGAATTTTTTTGATAGAATCAGTGAGTTAACCTTCAAGCTAACTCTTTGAATGGCTGGTCCTCAGAGAGAACTCCCTGACGGATGTTTTTTGTACAAATATAACTTGTGAAAAGTTTTAGTTTCTATTTACAAAAAACTTTGGTCTGTTTTTAAAGAAAGTTACAAGAACTAGGATATTCTCCTTCTTTTGATATGGTTCTGAACTTCGGGTATTTTTCAGGATGCTATTTGTAGAATTAGGGGTTTGATTTTTAATCTGCTCTTTGAATAGCCCAGGCTTGCTCAAGGACAGGACTTGATAAGGGGGTATTTTTAACGAATATAATATGTTCTATTTAATTCTTTTTGTTTTTCCTTATTAAAAAAAGGGAGCTGGAATCTTTTCTTCTTTGATAAAGTTATGGGTGATTTTGGAGGCATTTTTTTATGGTATTATGTAATTGATCTTGAAGCTTGTGCATAAGTGGTTGGTGCTTTCTAAAGGGAGTGTGTTTAGTTTTTGGGGGGTGTCTCTTAGTAATATAAACGGGGAAGTTTTGTTTAAATTTGCTTAAACTATTTTACTTTGGTAGAAGTGATTGTGTATTTAGAAGATTTACCTTTGATTTTTTTTCCTAATTGCCATTGTGTTTTCCCCAATTTATAAGATAAATTTTTCTTAGAGGGCAATACGCTAATTGTTCATGAGGGTTTACACGTGTGAAAGCGAAGGTTAGCATGGAATAGAGGACTGCTGCAATTAAGTGACTCACATATTTATTAAAGTTCACGCACAATGTACATATGCGTGCGTGTAAAGATCCAAACAGAAATCAGTATTATACTGAACCAGTGTCGTGCATTATAATATTGTAGATTTCATCTTCAGAATCTTTCAAGCTTTGTGTAAGCAAACTACGATAAACTTGATATTGCAATCTATTCTATGGAGCTGAATTTATTTCCTATAAAAGTTAGCTATATTAAAACACAAGTTAGATTATGACAAATATCAAAGTTAATTGTCAAAAAGCCTTGGGCCCCATGATGAAATTTGACGGTTGGGGCGGGAATTGATAGAATGGTGTTTTAGGGATTTTGTATGGGTTAAAGAAGGGGAAAGGTGGGGATTTAAGTTTTTATCTTGAATTTGGGCTGATTTTTTGGGATCTTCCTGGGGGCTTAGGCTCTAGTCTTCTTGGCTAGAGATTTGGGAGAGTTCTCTTCCTCTTGAATTGAAGAATCTTGTATGGTTATTGTTTTGTTTCATCTACTAGTGGAATACAAGTGGTTGGCTTGATTTTATTCAGATTCCTACTTAATTTCTTGCTGTTTTTCACTGTTTGGGGCTGTTAAACTGCCGTAAACAGCAGTTTTGTTGCTGTTTTCTCTCCAATTTGGGATAGGTTGCTTGCGAACTCAAGTATTACCTTAGGGTTACTTGCGAACTCAAGTATTTCCTATTATAAACCCTACTAGTTGAACAAACAAGTCCAAGGATTTGAAGAGGCAATATTAGATTGATTCCCAGATTTATGTTCCTCTTAGTTTGATTCTGATTAGGGAGATATGAGCATGCTTTTTAAGAATTAGTTAGCTATAAAAGGAATTTAGTGAAGTGTCTTGTGTTAAACTTTTTGCTGAATCGTGAAGGATTAACCTGGTACAGTTCTTGATAAAACATCACTTTTGATTTCCTTTTTGAGTTTGAATTTGAATAGAAGGGCTGTTTAGGAATTTTGTGTGGGGATTGATGTTAAAGAAGGAAAAAGGTGGGGATTTAGGTTTTTATCTTGAATTTGGGCTGATTTTTTGGGATCTTCCTGGAGGCTTAGGCTCTAGTCTTCTTGGCTAGAAATTTTGGAGAGTTCTGTTCCTCTTGAATTGAAGAATATTGTATTGTTATTGTTTTCTTTCATCTACTAGTGAAATACAAGTGGTTGGCTTGATTTTCTTCAGATTCCTACTTAATTTCTTGCTGTTTTTCACTGTTTGGGGCTGTTAAACTGCCGTAAACAGCATTTTTGTTGCTGTTTTCTCTCCAATTTGTCATAGGTTGCTTGCGAACTCAAGTATTACCTTAGGGTTACTTGCAAACTCAAGTATTTCCTATCATAAACCCTACTAGTTGAACAAACAAGTCCAAGGATTTGAAGAGGCAATATTAGATTGATTCCCAGATTTATGTTCCTCTTAGTTTGATTCTGATTAGGGAGATATGAGCATGCTTTTTAAGAATTAGTTAGCTATTAAAGGAATTTAGTGAAGTGTCTTGTGTTAAACTTTTTGCTGAATCTTGAAGGATTAACTTGGTACAGTTCTTGATAAAACATCACTTTTGATTTCCTTTTTGAGTTTGAGATTTGACTAATTTGCTTTCAAAGCTGCTAATGTTGCAGTTAGAATGATGTAAATGTTTGTAGATCACACAAGAGAAGTTATATGTGCATATCACTATCCACTTAACATGTCAAATTTTTTTTTTTTACTTTACTATAATACAATAATTAAAATGAAAATGATAATGTAATGATCATATAAGTTTCAATTTTTCTTTTTGGAGTTGGATGTCTTTCTCTCTTTATGGTTCATATAGAACATGGAAATACTAACTTTTTTTTTAATAATTTTCTTGCAGCACAGAGTTGCTCAAGAAACAATCCTTTACAAGGATGAGCAGTTAAGGGAGGTGCAGGCATGGATGGCACGTGTTCAGGAGATGGATGCTTTGCAAATAACAACAAACAGGTCTTTACAAGCTGAACTTCGTGACCGCACTGAACAGTTCAATCAATATTGGATTGTTTTGCAGCAACAAGTTAGTCTATCTTTACAGAAAAAAATTGTTCTTATTGTTTTCTTAGATGCTAGGAAGGTAAGAATGTATGCATTAACTAGTTATAATACGCATCTGTGCCTGCACCCTTTGGTTGCTGCTTTATTCTTGTTAGGATGCCAACATTAGATTGTTTCAGATTCTGGCATTTTCATATTCACAGTTCTTTCGTTGTAATTGTTTTTTTTTTTTGGTGTCCTCATGTTAGTTTGTGGAGATGGAACGTCACCATCTGCAAACTATACAACAACTTCATTTGGAGCTTGCCGAGTTGAGAGGTAAGAGTGCAGTATACCAGGATAGCTCCCAGACTGTTCATGAAAACCAAACTGATTCATCATCATACCTGCAAAACGAGGGGAACCAAGTGAAAGCAAATGAGGCCCCTGTATTAAGCAGTAGCTTGACATTTGGCTCTGATGGAAAACTTCGAGTTTCCAGTTCTTCTACCGAAGTAAGAAAAATTGTGATTGGACTTATCTAACGCTTATATCTTTCTCTTAAATATTATTCTGTCATCTTGATTTCCAAAACGCCCTTTCTTGCTAGTTACTTCATAAAAAAGGAAGCTTTTCCCATATTTTGTAAATATAAATCTTCTTGTTGATGCAATCATCATCATTCTTATTCAAGTTATTTGTGATTGTTGTTCACATAACATGCATTGCATATTTTATCTGCTATTTTGTTTGATCGTCTGTTCTGGAACTTTTTGGATGTTATTAATCTAGAGCAATAAGCGTTCAGGAACTCTAGGCGGCAGTAAGAGAGAACTAGATAATTCCAAAATAGTAAGAAAGATAAGTCCAACGAATTCATAGGAAAATATACTATATTACTATGTCAGCAATACTGAAATTAATGGAGGAACATGATAAAATAAAAGACACCACACCATCTCCACTTCTTAAACCATAACCACAACAGTTTGCTGTTTGAATGCTTCCACATTCAGTGCTCAAGTTTAAATCCAACAATATTAATTCAAAATGGTCCGACTACGGAATTTCGACCTCAGTAATGTTGATGGATTTCTTTCTCGTTGTGTTTATTCAAAGAAATTCTGCCTTAGGCTATATGAAACTTTTCTTTTCCCCTCCTTCAAGATGGTATATTACTTTCGATGATTGAAAAAAAAAAGAATCAACTTGAAGATAGCATAAGTATAGTGTTTTAAAATTTTTTATAATATCATCTTTAAGAGGAAAAAAAGGAAAAAGGACCAAAATGGACCCTTAACTCTTTATAAAGGAGCAATCCCCAAATTAAAGGACCATTTTGGTCGCTCAAGTCCTTAAATAGGAACCAAAATACTCCCATGGTGGGATTAATTTGATTCCTTGGTTGGACTATTTTGGTTTCTCTTTGAAGAGTTGAGGGGCCAAAATGGTTCTTTAATATTGTTGGTCTTTCATAAAGAATCAAGGGACTAATGCAGTTCCTTTCTAAAAAAAAACTAACTAACTTTGAGACTGGTGTTTATTGTGCCTAGAATTGAAAATCATGAATCATATATGGATGGCTTCTCTTGAAATTAGAAAAAAAAAAACTATCTTTTGAGGATGAAATATTTAATTTTAAATATCAAATAGAGGAAGATTGAGATTGAATAAAGAACATCCTCTTGGGAAGAAATCAAAGAAGAGATTGGAGATGATATTTTGATTAAAGATTCTAAGGAAATTACTATCAGTGAAGCAGGAGCAAATATTCTCAAAATCTAGTGTTATAGCTAGTTATACCTATAGAGAAACAAAACAAATATAATCTATCAAGAAGATTTTAGTTTGGGAGTGAGATTATCAGAATTTTAATGAGGTCGTAGCATCAATTGTATCCTTTGAAATAAAGGAGAATTATTATAATACATGTGATGAGCACATCAAAAGGAGATTTTGGCGCGTTTATCAGAGGAGGCATCAGAGAACCCGCCCTTGATTTTTTCCCTATTTATTGGTCATGTCATTACCAACAAATTATAAATAGTCATTCATTCTTCACATGAAGGTAAGGAGGAAGAGATAAAAAATGAAGGATCTCTCTTGCTTTCTCAAGCTTGCTCTGCCCCACCTACTGTCGTCGGACTTCCACTTGGCCGCTGACCGCTGACCGCTACTGGACTTCCTTCTGACTAGCATCTCCGATTACAGTCCACTCCGACCTCCGTCGCCCGTCGATTACTTTCTCTGTTATCACCATCATCCGCCGACTACTGTCCTTCCGACTGCCGTCACCTATCAACTACGGTCCTTCCAACCGCCATCGCTCGTCTACTACAGTCCTTTCGATTACGATCCTTCCAATCATCGTTGCCTGCCAACTACAGTCTTTCTGACCTTCGTCGCCCACCGACTATGATCCTTTCGACCACCGTCACCCGACTATAATCTTTTCGACCTCTCATCTCCCGCCAACTACGGTCTCTCAGACCAACATCTCCAGTTTACGGTCTCCTCGACCGTCGTCACCCGACAATGGTCATTATGACCACCGTCACCTGACTAGTCTTTTTGACCTTTGTTGCCTGCTGACTACAGTCTCTCCAACCAACATCTCCAGACTACGATCTTCCTGATCGTCGTTGCCCGACTACGATCTTTCAGAACACTTTCATCCGACTACGATCTTTCCGACCTCTGCAGCCCGCAGACTATGGTTCTTCCAACCACCGTCACCAGACTATGGTCCTTCCGACCTCCGTCGCCCGCCGACTACGGTCTCTTCGACCAATATCTCCAGACTACGGTCTCCCCGACTGCCGTTGCCCGACTGCAGTCATTTGGAGCATTGTCACCCGATTACGTTCTTTTTGACCTCCGTCGCCTGCAGACTACGGTCTCTCTGACCAACATCTATAGACTATGGTCTCCCCGACTGCCATCGCCCAACCATAGTGTTTCCGACCACCGTCAACTGACTACGGTCTTTCTGACCTTCATTGTCCATGGACTACGATCCTTCCAAGCACTGTCACCCGACTACGATCTTTTCGACCTCCGTCGCTTGCCGATTATTGATGCAATCAAGATGCCCCTTGGTTGCTATCTTGATGCTTCGGTTTTCCCCCCTTGGTGCTTCGGTTTCCCCCTCCTTGGCAGCTGTGTTGTTGCTTCGGTTCTCCCCCCCCCTCTCATACTATGTGGATGCTTCGTTTTTTCCCCTTGGAGGCTGTCCCTTTGGTCCCTTTTTGCTGCAATTTTCTAGGTTTTCCTATTGGCTGTTTGGGAGGTGTATTAATTACATGTATTAATTGTCTTTTCCCCTTTTTTCTCCTATAAATGGAACTGTTTTGTGGCAGTTTTAGGTAGGATATGTGATAGTTTTTGGAATGTAAACCTGTGGGTTTGTTCTAGCTTGCGAGCTAGCCTCCTTTCACCTTCCCCTCTACTATTTCATCTCGATCTTCTACCTCTTCTTCTCTATCCTCAGTTCTCAACCCATATGTATATTTATTCTCTTAATATATAAGTTCTAAGATGTTGTGTTATAGTATTGTTATATTATATATGTGTTTGTCTATATTTATGGTAAGGATGACTCTTAGTTTGCAATCTTAAATTGCGTGAGTGTTTTTTTTTGTTGCACCAATTATGGTCCCTCCGACCACCGTTACCCACTAAGATCTTTCCGACCTTCGTTGCTCGCCAACTACGGTCCTTCTGAGCACTATCACCTACTATGGTCCTTTTGACCTTCGTCGCATGCCAACTACAGTCTTTCTAACCACCGTCACTCGACTACGGTCTTTCCGACCTCCTTCGCCCGCCGAATACGGTCTCTTCAACCAACATCTCCATACTATGGTCTCCCCAACCATCGTCGCTTGACTACGATCTTTTTGACATCCGTCGTTCGTCGACTATAGTCCTTCCGACCACCATCACCTGACTACGGTCTTTCTGACCTCCATTGCCCGTCAATTACGTTCTCTCTGACCAACATCTCCAGACTATGGAAGGTTCTCATTTGTAATCAACAGCAAACACTAGTGAATTCATTTAAACTGGGCAAGACCCTGTGATTTTTCAAAGCTTTTCAGGGGTTTCCCCATAAAAATTCTAGTGTCTCATATGAACATTGTATACCTCAATATTTCATTTGTTTGTATGCTGGATTTCGTACAAAGCTAAGATGTTAAACTTTATGTTTTCTTTCTCTTTAGATTTTAATGATGTGGTACTATGTGACATTATACTAATAGATCTAGATCATGTAATTTTGTATAATCCATAATTTGAGATATGGATACTATCTTCTATTGAATATGACAAAAAAATGTTCTGGTAAAAGGAGGGAATAAATATTGAGATCAATCAGTCTATTATGCTTTCTTCCCTCATGTATAGATTATTATATAAATTGATTCCAATTTAGTCCCTAAGGGATCATGTTGGATCCATTTTGTATAGTTGTGAGATTAAATTTGAAGAAAATATGATACTTTAGGACTACATTGGCCACATGAATCAATGAGGGCCTATTTTTGTAGTTTTGCCCTATGAAGTTGTTTCTATATTGTGGAGTTATAGATAAGGTTGTTCCTTGACGGAGTTAGTCAAATTTTAATTATTGTTGTTGTTATTTTTTTTTTCAATAACTTGGGAGGGGAGTATTGTTAGACCGGTCCATTCGACCAGCTCAGGAGGAACAGGCGGAAGAGTTTCGCCTCTTCCCGTACATGCCGTTCAAGCCGCTTGGTCTAGTGGAGCTTTTTGGAAAGAATTTTTGAGGGAGTGAGGAGTGAAATTTGAATGTAGGAACTATTTAGGGATTTCCTTTTGGATTGTATGCTTTTAATAATTTGTTTTCTTAGGGTTAGGGCATCTTGAATTTGGCTGAAGTTTGAGATCTCTTAGGTTTAGGTTTTTGGGCTCTAGCGGTGTCTAGAGATTTGGGAGAGAATGATCCTCCTCTCGAATTGAGGATCAACTGTATCTTGCTATTTTTCGTTTCTATTTCATAAAATAATATAAATTATCTACTATTTTTTTTTGTTTTGTGTGGAGAATTCTCATTGTTTTCTGAAGATTGATAGGAAATACTTGAGATCTACGAGTGTTTCCTATCAAAAGCCTAAATAAATTTTCGAAGGCCTTGGTTAAGGTCCCAAGCTAGGCCCTAACCCAAACTTTTATCATTATGGATGCTCAATTTTTTTCCCATATTTTGAATTTTTTAAAATGTCTTTTTTGTTTTGTTTTTGTTTTTTTTTTAAATGCTATAAGCATGTGCGAGATGTAAAGATACTTGTAGAAGGTGAGTGGAAGTAGTGGCCATGCACTGCTGGCATGGATTTTGTCATAAATGCTTTATATCCTCTTTCTTAATTGGCCACTTTCACCCCCATAAGATTTTCCCTCCATGATCATTTGAATTTTGAATGAATTGCATTAGGCTATGAATAGGAGTATGAAAAAATGAGAAATTAATTTTTGGTTGCTTGCAAAATTTAGAGTTCTTTGTGCTTGGTGGCCCTCCCTCTCTTGGAGCGTCACGTCTTAGTGAAAGTTATAATCTTCATCCTCCCTCTAGATCTCTTCCATCACTCATGAAGGAATACTTTTCTCTATAATTCTAGCAGTCCTACTAGCCCCTTACCCCTCTTCTAAGCCTCAACCTTAGATGCAAGTGGCTTGGAAGCCTCCCCATAGATGACGACAATAACTACTCTTCCTTCACCTAGTCATTGCAAATCCGGCTTCTCCATCGATAAACTACATTTGTAGTTACCCAATAACTCTTCTCTACATTCCACCACATTCCTTACACTATAAATAGCCACTAAACTAGTTCCTACACTTCCATCTTAGCCTCCACTACAATTACACGAAATCCTCTATCACATGTATTCAGACTAGTTACCTATTTCTGCTTGATTAACCCATCATAGCCCACTCCAAATAAGCCCACATACTCCATATCATGATGTCATATCTTACACTGGCCCTTCACACGCATGTAATATCCTCCATTTAGAATTCATTAGACCCATTTCCTAAAGAACCAAATCAAATTAACTCAAATTTGTCCAAATTGAACTAGTCTTGGATCTTCCACCACCACATCTTTCTAATGGCCTTAACATTCTATTATAAACTCCAGATCAACCCTCCACCACCTCAACTAATCCCCAAGGGCCTTAAACAGCAAAGAAGATATTTTTTAACCCACTCCCAAATACATTCAATTTTGACTAGCTCCATTGCTTGCAAGGTCTCCAAACTAGCCTCAACTTTTGCATGCAACACTTCTTTCAAGTACAAAGCTTGAACAACCATTCAATCACCTCCCTAGCAACATTTTGAAAGTCAAGAAGTTCCTCATATCAATGGGCCACCATCCTTTGGTGTCCAGACTCCATTTGGCATTAGAGCCAAGCAAGGAGTCAGGAGGAAGGAAACTACCACTTTGAAGAGGCGCATTTTTGGTTGATTTTCTTCTAACAATTGGTGCGATTCTTATTTAGAAAGTTGATTTTATTTATTTAATTTGGTGATTTAGATTCAAGTTGACCTCATGAATTTTTTATATGTTATATTCAAATCATTACTGATAGCGTGAAGTTTCAACTAGATTAACTTTGTACAAATTACCTAGCCTACTACCTTTTGTGAACCAACCTTTATGCTTATTATTTGAGCAAAATCTTTAGTAAGGGAATCCTCCACCTTCAAAGAACTCCACCCCCCCCCCCCCCCCCCCCCATTGAATTTCATCAATATTTTAAGAAACTAAATTATATTTTGTGGTTGCTTTATTTTAATTTGCTGCAGGTTACACAAGTTAAGTTGCCCGAGGCTATCTTGCTGCCTAAACAAAAATAGAAAAGGCTCAAGTAAAAAAAAATTACATTTAAAAAATATGGGCTAAAAGTTTAACATCTTTCATGATTATAATTTCGGCTTGGGTTGGCTTGGGATTTTATCCAAGGCCTTCATAAATATTTTTTGGATTCCTCCGTTCTCTTTTGGGCTTCCACATTATTTTATTGGGCTTCTTTTTTGTCTCCTTGATGGCTATCTAAATCATGCGCGTGAGTTCTTTGTTTGCATTATGTTGTCCTTGTCATCAACCTGTAATCCAATGATCCAATTTTCATGTCTCCCTATCTCAGATCTTCAGTCATCCAATTGACAATAAGTCGTTATTTATGGATTCATGATGGCTTGGTCTTCTTACCCAACATTGTGATTTAAAATTTTCTTTCAATAAGTTCTTCCCCAATCATTTACTCTGGCCTACTTATTTTTCTCGCAACTTATTTGATCTGAAAGGTCTTGTGTTTGCAACAATCACATTCACTGTGCAACTAATCTGAAAATGTTTGTTAGCATTTTGTCTATTTTTCCTTGTTATATCACAATCACATTCATGGCATGAATGACCTTTCATGCATGCTTTCTCTATAAATCTTGAAGTCTATTTACAAAGTAATTGTTTTGTACTCACTGGTTGACTTTTAATGTGATAAGTACTTGCTTGATGTAAGCTTCTTTCGTTATTATCTCCTGTGTATGGTGCCTGAAATACAACTGGTTCAAGTCTTCAAGACCATACAAGCAAACTTTCATATAAATATGTTCCTCATATTAATCTATATTGCTTAGCTGATAATATTTGTGGCATTTGATTGGAGCTCGAATGGAGTAATTTGTGTTTATTTTTTGCAGTTTTTGATATATGCTTTTTTTGAACAGGGTAAAATCTTCATGCTGTCTATTTTCTTTCCTTTTGATGAATTGTAGAATTTACATTTGATAAAATCTTAAGGTTGGAACTCTGATTTTAAAAAATGTCTTTCTCCAGACTGAACTAGTCCCTGTTCTTCCTCCTGTACTTGGGATGGGTGCCTTCGCTCCTGTTGGCCAGATGGCCACTTTGCATCCTTTTGTCATTCATCAACAAGGTGTTCCAGAATCCATATCATCTGCAGATTCTATCATTCCTCAATCTCATGCAGGCCACCTTCAATCAATGTCTGTAATGCCAGCCCAACATTGGCAGGAGCAGCAGGTAATCATTCTTTCAAATTTCGAATCTTTTTTAATTTTCAGACTAGCAGTTAAGTTTGGTTTGGCATCTCAAATGCCACCTTTGATTCTTTTGTAGGTAATACAAGAAGTTTCTCAGGATCCTAACAAAGACAAATACCATCTGTCCCAGTTGGAGCATAATCTACTTGGATCTCATTCTCAATATAGCCATGAACGTTCTGCTTCACTGAATTTAGTTCATCCAGAATATCTTAGCTCTCCCATGAACCAACAACAAAGGTCTGCTTCTGAAACATTTGTGTCAAATGAACAAAAGAAGGTTAGAATGATGCTTTTGTTTCTTTCCTATTCTGTTGATTATCAATCCTAAACCCTCCTTAAGATTTAAGCCTTTTAAAACTTCATATCAGGTCCCTGAATCTAATGATATAATTAATCAAATTTCTAAAGAAAGGCAGGCGAATCCAAACATGAATTCTAAACTTAATGCTCCATTAGTCGAACCAATTGAGCCGAAGAATGAACAGAAGGTTTGAGTAACTATGTCATTTTCATTAATTTATTGCCTTAAAGCTCATTATATCATATTACCTTTAATAGGATTTGACTTTTTACAATTTTAAAATAGCTCTCACTTTTGCTGAGAAGTGCTTACGATTTTTTTTATATAATTTATAGGTCCCAGATCAAAATGCAGACTCAGAAATTAATGGACCACATCAGCAAGTTTTGGACTTGGGTCAAGAGTGGTCAGCTTCTAATGTGGCTGTAAGTGCTGCTCTAAGTCACGCCGTTGGTACCTGCAGTGCTGTAGAATGCATTGAGGATAACTTGGTATTTCCTGCACCTCCTGTTCGTGTTAGCGGAGCGTTAAGCTCAATGCCTACCAATACGGCAAAGGAGCCTGTTCTTATGGATGAACGAGCACTTTTGGCTTGCATTGTTCGTGCAATTCCAGCTGGTTCTGATGGTCGAATTAGAATTAGCACCACTGTAAGAATTATTATTATTTTGAGAACTTAATGAACTACTATTTGATTTTACCAACTTTATCATAAATTGTTTCTGCTTATTACTCTGTTGCTTATAGTTGCCAAATAGGCTTGGAAAAATGCTTGCACCTCTTCACTGGCATGATTACAAGAAACATTATGGAAAGCTTCATGATTTTGTTGGTCGTCATCCTGAAGTAGGTGTCCATATCCTCTTTTGAACTTCTTGAACAATTATCTGTTATTTTTGCTGTTAGGATAATTCCAGGCATTTGCTTTCAGTTGTTTGTCATTGAAGAAGACTATATTCATCTCTGTGAAGGAGCTCAAGAAATTATTTCAGCTACTGCAGCTGTGGCAAAAGTTGCGGCTGCTGCTGCATCATCGGCTCCTAATTCTTCACTACTTCCTTCAGTTGCTGTCACTCCAATTTCTCAGAGCAGTCGCAATAAAAAATCTCTCTCAGTTGATTCTAAACCTGTTAGTTCGGCTTCATTCTTAAAAGATGTTGCTATGAACAACACTGGGAATTTATCTGATAAGTACTCTCAGGTTCCAAAAACACATGTTCAACAACAAAACGGCGTAAGCATTAATGTTGTTCAAGGGTTGGCAGACATAGCTGTCTCTAGCAGAAAGAATTCTGGTGAAAAAGGTGGTTTGACATCTAATACGCCCTCTGATCCGTTAACTCTAAGCCATCTTACTGGAAATGGTTCGAACAATGCATCAACAAACGGAAGGATTACTTTTGGAGGAAAGAAACCAGAAAGGTAGCTATTTTCATAGGTTAGCAAGCTTGGTTCATCTCTTTTCTGTAAATTATCTGCCTATCTCTTGACCATACCTTCCCACCAGTGCTTATTGCCCCGTTTTTCCAGGGCTTCTGGAGTCAGGGTGATCTCACGAAGATAGTAAACATATCTCATGTAAGTTCTATTCCTGTAGTTTGCACTTTATATTGCATTAATGGTGACAACTTTTTTGGGCAGATCTCATTTAATAAGCCCAAAGATGCGAATAGGAGCTAGCATGATATGAATCATGATAGAACGTGTTATCTTTGCACTATATTTAACCTCATTTGAAATTGATGTGACCCAAATAAATTTTAGACTGTTGTGTTCCATGAAAGTTTGTTTTTATTTTGTCCTTGTTACAGCCCACTGTAAAATAAAAGGTCAATCTTTGAATAGAAGTCTTTCAAGTCTGCCTTTTATATTCTCAAGATCAAATAGGAGATTTTGGCATCTATAATCCAGCAGTGGTCGTACTTTTCTTTTCTTTTTCTCTTCTTGGAATTCATGGTTTACCATAGTAAAGATTTTAGCATAAAGTCAAGGTGTAGAAACTCTTTTCCATTTGAAAATTTAGATTGCTCGTATGAGAAGTCTCTTTGATGACTTCATGGCTGTCTAACAACTTATAATGCATGTGAAAGTTAACTTGCTACAATGATGCATGTGGCTTTTCGCTATTCTTGTGCATGTTATTTAATGGATATGACAAAGGGTTGCGCTATTATATCCATGCCCATAATGTTGGCATGAACGACATTTTGAGGTTATAGAAAGGGTTGCCCCCTAGCTAAGAATCACTTCTCATAGTCATAGACTAAGCCAAGTTGTTGTGTTAGAGGATTCGAGGTGGTAGAGAGTGATCAACATTTTGGCTTTATATGAAGATCCAACACATACAAATAAAAGAGAAGTTATAAGAGATACTAGAGTTCATATGTAAAAAACTCGAAAAAAGAGAAACTATGGGGCATAACCTTATTGAAATTATTTTACCGATGTTTGTCATTAATTACAAATTGCTCATTCCTATGATATGGAAAGAGATTGATACAATATAGTAGACATAATAAACTATATATAATAGATTTTTTATAGAGGTTGGAAATGCCCTATGGGATATGAGCTATCTTCAATAGATTGTTTGATATTTTTGTTGTTGTTTTCTTTTGAGAAGAGGAAACTAGAGACTAAAAAATATAGCATAAATTTTGGTGTTGATATTGGAAGTCAGAGTTAGTGTCGATGGTGTGCATCAACTTTATAGATGATGGTATATGCTGACGTTGTTGGTAATAAAGTTAGCATATGTCAGTGTTGTCGAAGGATAATAGTTAGACAGTGATGGTTGAAGTATCATATTCAGGAGACAGTAAGCTTAGGATCATAGTCGAACGACGACACTCAAAGGACTGTTGTCGAGCGATGACGGTAGTTGAGCGATTGTGTTAGGAAGACTGTAATCGGGTGAAGATAGCTAGGAGACTAAGTTGGATGATTGGAGGTCTGTAATTGAATGATGGTGGTTGGAGGACCAACGATGACGGCAATCAGGCAGTGGCCCAATGGCAACTGTCAGATAGCAATGGGTAGACAGTGATGCTCCAACAATGAGGTTGGATGGCAACAGTCAGACGGTGATGCTCAGGTGGAGTCAAGTTTCATAAATCCTCGGAGCACCCTTAAATTTCAAGCTAAGGTCTTAGCCCCATTTCATGTGAAGTTTAAAAGTCTATCTATATATTTTTAAGGGTGATGTTCCTGTAAATTTAATCAAAATTCTGATGCCTCTATCAAATGGCATGTCTTGATTTCCTTATTTATAGACCATTTATTCAGTATTTAAGAGCCTTAATAACATTGAAATTAGGCAATCTTACACTCTTGAGATTGCTCTCGTTGAGATGATTAATTTTACTATAAGCATCTAATATTTAGAGATCTTTTTGTCCTTCCAAATAATGTCATAAACTTATCAATTTCACTATAAGTTCTTGATTTGAGCTTATTTAGAGTCGAATTGCATCACTTTTGATATCGATGGATTTGTCTCATTGAGTAAACACTGTCGTTGTCAGGTCTCAAGGATTGGATGAGAAAAGTGGAGGGTTGCATTAGGTAGTTGACGGACTGTATAAAATTTATCAAATAATCATGATATGATTTCGTTAATACATTATGTTAATGCTATGTGTTCTCTAGAAGCGACGCGCTGTATGTGACCTAAATATAGCGAGAAATGTGCAAGGACCGCTGCACTAACGCCTGGTTGTTGTGTTAAATAGATAAGAGTTCCCACATCATGGGTTAATGTGGACAAAGAAGCTAGTTTGTGAAATTAAAAATAGGATGAAAACTTTAAATATATGTTCCCTTACAGGAAAATTACATGCAAATTAATGAAATTAATATATATTATGATTCATATGAAGATAAATATTATGCATTCAATAAATTAAATGGGTTGGAGAAGAAGGCTAAGGAGAGTGATAATTTAGGATTTAAACTATTGTATTCTAATAGGAGTCGTACTAAAAGTGGTATGTGTGTCATTATAGATAAGAGTTTGAAGGATAATGTTATAAAAATTAATATAATTTGAGATAGAATTATAGCTTTAAAATATTTTTGTTAATGCTAAGATTATTAATATTATAAATATTTATGCTCCTCAAATAGGTTTAGGCATGTGTTCAAAATTAAAATTTTGGAATGACTTAGAATAATTAATACAAAAAATACTTCTTGAACAAAGACTTTTTATTGGAGGAAATTTAAATGGACATGTTGGTAGTGAGATAAGTGATTTTAAAAGCATTTATAGTGGTTATTGGTTTGGAGAGACTAATGATGATGATAATATCATATTAGATTTTTCTATAACTTATGATTTTATAATTGCTAATATCTTATTTAAGAAAAGAGATAAGCGTCTTATCACTTATAAGAATAGATATAGTTAAAACTCAAATTGATTATTTTCTTGTAAGAAAAAATAGATTTTTTATATTGCAAAGATTGTAAAGTTATTTCAAGCGAACATTTATGTATCCTATATTGCTTATTACTTTTGGATTTTGAGATAAAGGGATAAAATATAAAAATAATGTAAAACTTTATTCTAGGATTAGATGGATCATTTAAATAATATTAACAAAAATATTTTTGATAGTATGATATATTTTTTATAGTAGGATTCTAGATTTTAAGATTTAGTCTGTGCATGAGGAGGTTAATGTTATGTTAGAAAAAATAGTCAATAATATTAAGAATGTTGCAAAGGATGTACTTGGAGTATCATAGAGAAAAACTCTTAATAATAATAGTTGGTGGTTGAGAATCAAAATATGCAAGAAAAGATAAAAAATAAAAAGCTTTATTATAAAAATTGGTTTAAATGTAAAAATTCTTATAATTAAGAAAGATACAAAGGCTCATAAGGAGTCTAAGAAAATAATATGCAGGGCAAAGATTTTAGTTTTTAATAATTTACATAATATATAAGAATTTAAAGGGAGTGAAAGATAATATATATATATATATATCTATATATATATTATATATAGTTAAACAAAGAGATACTTGTAAGGATTTTGTTCAAGAGAAGTGCATTATGATGAATATAAAAAAGCGCTTTTATTAAAAGTGGATATTTAACAAAGGTGATGAGTATTTTACTAAACTTGTCAATGAAGATGTGAGAATACGGTTGACTTTAGTGATCTTAGCATCCTAAATGAAAATAAAAATTTATATTTTTATTGGCGTATTAGTAACATCGAAGTTAAAGAAAGAAAATGAAGTGTGAAAACGTTGTTGTACCTGATGATATTAAAATAGAGGTGTGAAAATGATTAGGAGATAAAGAAGTCATTGCCTTTATGAACTTTTTAATATTTTTTTGAAGAATAAAAAGATGTCAGATGAGTAAAGAGTGGGTGTGTTGATTCTTATTTTTAAGAATAAAGGTCATGCAGAAGATTGTACAAATTATAGAGAAATTAAGTTAATGTGTCATACTTTAAAACTATGGGAGAGAGTTATGGAGCTTTAGGTAGCGAATGTGAATCTAATTGTTTCTCAAAATCAATTTGGATTGATGCGGGTAGGTCTACTATAGAAGCTATTTATTAATTGAGAGGTGTGATGGAGAAGTATAGAGAAAATAAGGAGGATTTATATGTGATATTTATTGATTTAGAGAAAGTATATGATAAAGTTCTAAGAGAAGTGTTATGGAGAGTTCTAGAAAAGAAAGGTATTAATAATATGTATGCAGGAGTTGTTACTTGTATTTAAACACAAGGTGGTTTTACCAATTTTTTTCCTATTTCAGTTGGATTACATAAAAAATCAGCCTTAAGCCTATATTTTTTTGCTTTAGCAATGGATGTTCTCACTAGACATTTGTAAGAGGTTGTACCCTGATGTATGTTTTTTTGTTGATGATATTCTTCTTGTTGATAAGACTAGAGAGGGAGTTGAAGGTAAACTTGAATTATGGAGGTCAACCTTAGAGTCTAAAGTTTTTTGTTTGAGTAGATAAAAATTTGAATATATGAAATGTAATTTTAGTGGTAATAGATCTAGTATGGGGAGTGTGACTTTGGGCGATCAAGTCATTAATAAGAGTACATATTTTATATATCTTAATTTTATTCTTCAAAGTGATGGTGAAATAGATGGGGATATTATTAGTAGAATTCAAGTTGGATGGTTAAAGTGGAGGAATGGATCAGGCTTGTTGTGTGATAGAGAAGTCCCCCTCAAACTTAAGGGAATTCTATAAAATGGTGGTGAGGTTTGCAATGCTTTATGATGCAGAATGTTGACCATTAAAAGAGAAGAATAATATTATATTAATTGTTGCAGAGATGAGGATAATCAAGTTGATGAGCGGCTTTACTCTTAGAGACATGATACGAAACGAGCATATACGCGAAAATATATGAGTAGCTCCAATGGAAGATAATATTAGAGTGTTGCCTTAGATGGTTTGGTCACATAAAACGGTGGCCTTCTGATGACTCAGTATGAAGAGTAGATGTATTAGATTTGGCTTATCGTAAGAAAGGTAAAAGTATCCATAAAAAAGCTTGGTTACAAAAGATTAAAAATGATATTTCTTTATTACAATTAAATAAGAATTTGACTCTTAACATGACAATTGAAGAAAAATAATTCATGTAATCGACCTCACGTAGTGGGATAAAGACTTAATGTTATTGCTGTAGTCATTTAGTTTGATTATAACTACTCTGAAATTAAAATTTGGATCATCCTAAATTTAATTTTATAAGTCTTTAATTTAATTATGTATCAAAATTCGTGTCAATGAAGTTGATTTTTGTTGTAGTAGCAGGATTCATAGGGAAGTGCATATTTTTTTGTTATTAAATTTCATGTCTAAAGAATAATAATACTATCATTCCTTGTCTGTTCATAATATTCAATATCAATTAAACTTTAAGTGCTTTCTGTTTCTCACAGTAAATCTGCCGCCATGCATGTCTAATTATTTCCTACCTCTGGTGCTGCAGGGGCTATACTATATGGTTTCGTAACTCTGTTCAATTGGGTGGGCGTCGCATATTTGGAAGTACGAAACCTGAATATGATATAAGCTGTCATAAGGGAGGAAAGTTAATATCAATTACGATTTATTCATTTATGTCGCATATTTGTAGGATATTGGGCTCGAAATCTTGCCTATAATTTAGCTGACCCAAAGCCAATTTTTCCACACTTACTCTCATCATTTTTGTGTTCAATGATTTGTGTTATTGTAGATTGTTTGCTATATAGTCGGAAAATGGTGTTTTGTTTATTCACAATTGTTTGGAATTGTTAATGATTTGATTTTCTTTCGGGAATCAATAGCCATGTGGTTCATTGTTCTTATGATGTATTTTATTAGATCGTAAAATTAGTTAAAATGGTATCGGGAGTAAATAAATAAATAAGCTCCCTTTCTAGCCTAAATTTATGTAGAGTTATTATAATATATTTAAATTGAATTATATATTTTGTAGAGTTAATTAAAAATGATAATCATTATTTTAATATTTTTATATGATAGCAAAGCATGTATCCTCCCCCTCTTTGAGAAATTATTATATGCGGACGCCGAATGGCGATCGGGCATTTCGGAGATTAATCAGAATGAGTCATGTCAGTACCGTGGCTCGATACCACGGCTTGGTATTGTTGATGTGGCTCAATTTGGTTGATCTCTAGATATAAAGTCAACACAAGTTCCCCATAAAATCAAAATTAACAGTCGACAAAAAATATAAAATAATTTATTCCCGTAGCCAATCACTAGAGAGAGAGAAAGAGACCCATAAAACAACTAACATAATTTAGCACTCAAATATTACAATGGCATTGAGCCTTATCGAAGAATATGATGCTTTTATTCAAAATAAAATATCTAGCTCTTATTGGTAGGCACAAAGCTTGATTGCTGGCTAATGATTTTTACCAATGGCAAAGAATTTGACTACTTGGCACTTTTAGTCTAGTTGTAAAGCCAACCACTAAAAGATTGGTTTTTAGCTTGTTAGCAGTAGCATTTATGTCAACTCAATGTCAAAAATGCCTTTTTTTTAAATATGTGCTATTACATATTTTTATAAGTTTCACAAAATCATTTATGATCTTAAGCAAGCACCTTATGACTAATACCATTAGCTATAGCATTTTTTAGATACTTTTGGCTTCCCAACTTAATAGATGAAAAGTCTTTATTTATCATATCATTGCTTGTGATAAATTTATATGTCATATCATTTATATTGATGGGATCATTATCACAAGTAACTTCATATATTGTTTTGTAATGCTTTGTCACTCTTCTCGCCCAACTATTCTTTATCAAGAATCTTGGGCCATTGCACAAGTTTTTTTTTTTTTTTAATGCAAAACTTATTATATATTTTAATATTTACATAAGCTTCACTTATCTCGTTGTCGATATATTCTTGATCTCCTTGCTCACATTAAGATCAATGATGTATATGCTTCTCATTACTCTTTCGCTTTCTATCTCACCAACACTTATTCTTCAATCGAGCTAAGTGAATTACTTTCTTAGCCCCCTATGGTCTCTTATGATAATATAGGTCTCACTCATATGAATCTTATATTTTACTCATTTATAACCATATACATGTTTGTTACCATATTATTCAAGAATAAGTCTAAAATGGTGTATTCGAGGATCAATTAGCAAATGTACTCACAAAATCTCTTGCACCTTCACATTAAGGCTTCGTTTGGGATAGCTTTCTAAAACAGTTTTCTAGTACAAAAAATCCTAGTTCAAAAAATTTTGTTCTAAAAATATACTTTAAAAACCAATAAGAAAGCTATTCCAAGCAAAGTCTTAAGTATCATGATTGAGCTATCTGATTGGAGCATCATTTTTAGGGGTTATAAAAAATAAATGCTTTAATTGTACTCATTTAATTTATTTCTTTTTATAATATCCTCTTTAATTATTTTATGTATATTCAGATAACTTAATCTGATTTATGTTAGGATCATTATAACCTACCTAAATCAAATCATATTGCATAATATATATTGTGTTGACTTAATAAAAAAAAAGGGCCATTATTTAAATCTTCTATATTAAATTGAGATTTTATAACAGTTTCATTCAACAGATAGAAGTATGAGAGAATTAGAAAAATGACCGTTAACATTTATTTTCTAGTCCTTTTTCAATATCTTATTTTTTTGTTATTAATTGTTCAAAATTTAATTAATATTTTTGAGCAGAGATAAGTAAATTCTAAGGCTGTGATAGGGTAATTAATTAATTAATAATTTTGTGAGAATGCTAATTGATAAACTTAAATAAAATCATTCTCATTTTATACGTAAATCTGTGTGGAGAGTGACATGATCTCATTACAACAATAACATTAAGCTTTTATCCCATTATATGAGGTAGGCTACATGAATCATTTTTCTGTATTGTGTAATGTTAAGAGTTAAATTATCATTTAAATTTAATAAAGAAAGATCATTTCTAATATTTTCTAATCAAATATTTTTAGGCTTAATACTACCTTTTTTAATATAAGTTAAATCTAATACATCTACTTTCATAATTGGATCATTGGAAAGACGCCATTTTATCTGATCAAATCATCTAAGATCGACTCTATCTAATCTTATCTTCCATTAGAGCTACACCAACTTTTTTCACGAATTCTTTCTCTAAGTGTAAAGCAACTCATTCACTTGAGCATCCTCATCTCTGCAGCACTTAACTTAATATTATGCTTCTTTTTTAATGGTCAATATTCTGCAACATAAAGTATTGCAGGTCTAAACACCACCTTATAGAATTTTCCCATAAGTTTGAGATGGACTTTTCTATCACACAACAAGCCCGATACATTCCTCCGCTTCAACCACCCAACTATAATTCTTCTAAAAATATCCCCATCTATTTCAAAATCACTCCGAACAATAGATCCAAGATATCAAAAATGTGTACTCTTATTAATTCTTGATCACCAAAAGTCACAATCATCCCACTAGACCTATTATTACTTAAATTACACTCCATATATCGATCTTTAAAATTCTATGATCATAGGCGCCATTAGTCCTTCTAAATTACACATAATCAATTTATATGATATTAAATAAATTGAAAGTCTGAATATGTATTTCTATGATGTTTATTAATTGACGGCGTCACCGAGTGTAAATGAGTAAAGTCGAGCTTGAGTTAATCTTAATTTGATCTTTAGCTTAATTGATTAATAAAATTCGAGCTCAAGCTCAACCTTTATTCTACAAGTTTGAGCCAGATCATTTAATATAAAAGAGAGAAAATTATTATGATTCAAACCGTCACTATAGCAAAATGAAAAAAAAAAATGAAAAATTACCCAAAAAAATGAAGAATCAATTAAAATAAGAAATTGAGATATAATTTTTGAATATTTTTAACAACTTTATATAAAATTTTGAATGCTTATATATTTTGAATTAATATTTTTTAAGTAAGCCGACTCTTGAGCTAACAAATCAAATCAAGGTTGGCTCAAATCCGACTTGCTAGCTTATTAAGCCCAGCTCATGAGCCATTTATCAAATTAAGCCCTAATTAACTCATAAGATGGCTTGGCTCACCTATGCCCATAGCATCACCATTCACCACCAGTTTAGTCCCAATCTTAAAGTCTTAATGCTATTAATTAATTAAAGCACCTCTTCGCAAATATCAACTTTTCGGGATAAACAATCACCATGTTAAGGAGCTGTTTGGTAGAATCCAGGATTTCATTTAAGCAGGATTTCGTAAATCCTCCAAATCCGAATTTACGAAATCCTGGGAGGTTAAATCCTGAAAACTGTTTGGTAACATTCATGATAAATCCAGTTAAATCCTGTGTGACTGTTTGGCTGTTCAATTCAGGATTTAAGGCAATTAAAAAAGTTGACATACATTATTAGGATAATTAAAGCGCGACAAGAAAAGTTTAAATAAAATATAACAAAACTTTATTAATACTAATTAATTAATTAATTATTATTTATAATATTTTATAATAATTATCAAATTAACTTCAAAATTAATACTTTTCGAAAAGTATCAAGATTAAACGTTTTAGTTATTCTATTTATTATTTAATGAGAGAGTTGGAAAGACTATTTAAAATACAGTATAAAAGATTATTTTTTTTGAAATTAACTAATCAAATACATCGTAAAGCTGAATAACTACATTAAACTAAAACATAGTAGTCCGGTTTATATTATAATATTGGAGGAACTTATTTAAGTGTTATATAAGCTTTAATTATTAATTATCTTATAATCACTTAATTATTCTACTAATTATTAATTATTATTCTACACTATCTTATATACTATGTTCTTATTATAAAATCGTAATAAAATCATGATACAACATTGAAAGAATTATATTAAATACCTACCAATTCCTAGAAATTCATAAACACAAAATTTTATAACCTTACTAAATATATATTTTGGAAATAAAAATTTACAATATCTATAGATTTTTCTCGATTTTATATTTTCAATTTAATAAATCTTAATTACTATATTCATACCCGCATCTTAATACTTTTATATCTTTGATAAGCCCTTCCTCGTAAAAGCACTAAGGAGACAAGAATTAAAAAAACGATTACGGAATGATATTTCAATATTTTACTACCATACTACTAACACGCAAGTATCTTACGCTCGCCCTTGAGCGGCTTAAAAAAGCTTTTGTAATATCGAGCTAAAATCTAAGACTCTTAGGCACAACAGTTCGCCTTAATGGCTGTTCTTCGTACGACGACGCGTCGCATCCGCAATGTGAACCGCATTTTCTCCTCCTTTTACTGCTCTCATACAGCTCAATTCGAGTTCAGTTCTTCGCGCCGGTTACGCACTTTGCGCTATTGCCTTCGACGTACCTACCTACCCTACTTGGACAAATTAGATAAAGAGTAAATCGACATTTTTTGACTTAAAGTAACCGTCACACACTGAGCTCGCTATTCCTCCTGCTTTCGATAAGTTAATGCCAAAAAAAGATATACCGTTATTTCTCCCTTTCCAGTAGCCCCTGAAAAGCGCGTTTCTTTCGGTCCAAATCCATAAATCTTGACCCGAAAACATCTAGGTGCGCATCGTTTGCGCGAAATTCGGGCAATTACCGGCACAAGGACTCTTTTTGCCGCCTCAGACACAACCGACGTATTGTGCTCATCTTTAGCCAACATTACCGAGCATCTTGGATTTGTGCTAGTTTTTCCTAGTGCCGTTTGGTGGATCCAACTGGCCCACTCCTACCGTCCCAAAATCCGGCCTTCAAAATCTGAGTCCTCAAAACAATACTGCTATATCGACTCATAACAGCACAATCCACGGTTTTGATCCGTGAGAATTCGCTCATATCCATATTTCTCCTCACCGTGAGATCAACATAATACTAATTAGGATCAGTATAGATAGTATTGGTATACATTATCACTTCATTATTGACCAATATTCTATTAAATCTATGTATTAAACTATAGAGTCATGATGTATTCTGGAATAAACAAAATTATATCTAAGAAAAATACAGCGGGAGGCTTTTTAAAAATCACAACTGGTTTCGAAAACATGCCAAATAAAATCTTTTCTATTTGCACTCAGTATTTTTTTAACCCGGTAATAGAAATCTGTGCATCCCTGGTAAATACTTCAAACTCGCATAAATGAGCCATAATTATTGGCAGCGCCCTCCTAGTGCTTGTGTATCTTTTCGGACCAAATGACTTCTTAAGCAGAATCTCTATTCCCAATCTCATGGCATTTGATCTTCATGGTCTCTTCATTTTCGTCCGACTAATAACTCACAACCTATCAGAAGGGTGGTGGCGGTTTAAAAGCGCACCACAATCTAATGTGGACTCAAGTTTAGTTTAGAAGGGGTTTATTTAGGTAGCGGTTAAGGCCACTGCTACATCCTAGACGACTTGGATGTGGTCCGTTGCAAGTTCTTTGCAACCCTAGCATTGGATAACTAACCCATTAAAACATCCACTTCGGTATATGGTGTCGCAGAATGAGTGCATAAATAGCTATTAACACTGCCGACCCCTGCGTGCGCGGTTTTTAAAAACCGTTGGCAAAGGGAATTAATATGTGATGTTTATAACACGTCTCGGATGATACTTCTAAAAAATATACATTATCTATCAGATTCAGTAGTATACCTTGCATATAGATAATCCCATGGATGCTATATATCTTCGTTAATTTTACAAAAATCTTACATACACATCCCCAATAATAGATGTGAGAGCAACTTGGGGCAACATCTCAATTCACTAGCCTAGTGGTAAATTTTACTCAAGCTTTGTTGTTGGCGCGTAACAACTTCTGTAAACTTGAAAAATCCACTCAATTATATTTTCCATAAGATATAACTCTATACTCCTCTTTAACATCATTCGATTCCAGCACGAATCAGACTCTATACCCGCCCAAAAAAGATTTCCTTGCACCTCAAGTAAGAACTTTGTCCCCCCATTGATCTAATAATGCCCACTTATGCCTCCCATGCAGTTTCTTGGTTATCATTGCCGACACTCTTACCACAATGCTTTCAGGTTCATATATATACATAAGTCACTTTCAACTACTGAACGTCATATGAAATCCTCTCCATCGGTTCTTTGCTTTGCATCAGATTCTGTGATTGTTCCTTGATAGTAAAATGATACCCAAGAGATGCAAATTGGGCTTGCCTCATCATGTGAATCTCTTAGTACATTTTCAACAACTACTTACATTATTTCCCTGTATTTTATATCAGAAATTTCTTTGTTGGATCCAGTTTCTTCAAACCTTTAATAATTGCTCTTTAGTATATTATATTCTCCATATCTGACACTACAATTAATATTCATCACATGCAAAGCAGAATAATAACTGTTACTAAAGAATAATAGGATCTTCCTTCACCTTTAAATGTTTTTTTTGCCATATTTCATAAATTGTTTTTATAATCTTCTTATCCTGTGGGGTTACTTTAACCCATAAGTGCTCTTTTTGTAGCCTAACTACAATATCTTCTTTATCTGTTCTAATTGCATATCCTTGAGTGCCAAGTAACTTTTCGTATATAGTTATCAGTGATAACCCTAAAGTATTATTAAGAAGGCTAAACTCTATTAAGAATTCAAATGCTGCTTTTATTATGTAATTGGTAGTAATTTTCATTAAGAACTTTGCAGTTAAGGTTTGCTCATCCTTCAGGGCCAATTCTGGGATTGTGTGACCTTATTTCTGGGAAGTTACACTCAACAACACAAATACGGTGAGTACTCTTGATGTCAAGTGGAATCAATACTGATCGTATAGAGTTGAGCTTATAAATGGTTCAAATAATACAGCAAGCTCGGAGAGATGAAAATTAAGCTTCATACAAGACTATAGTGGCTATGCCATGGGAATCACGCGTCTTGAACCTTATGGGACAGAAGTGCTCCATGGGACAACCACTTGTTTGTAGGTGCATTCAGAATTATATGCCTGGTGGATGATTTGGTAAAAGATGCCGACAAGACATCAGTTAATTAAGTGGTAGATTGTGAACACTCTAAGTAAAGAATAAAAAAAACTGTAACCAACATGAGGTTAAAAAAAAAAAGAAAAAAACCTTTTAGTGTATAGTTGAAATTTCATTCAGAACTTCGATTAGCGGCTTCATCCCAGAGTAATTCTAGGGGTGACATGTGGGAATTACACCAACAGAAATACGGGCTAAGGCTAACTAATTGCGCAAGAATAGACTAACTATGTTCTGTCCACTATATACCAAAATATCGAAGGCAAGTGATAAATTTCTTTAAATGTTAACGTTGAACGTATATGTTACTTATGAAGTTAATTGATATGCTCTAGTTAAGAAATAACTGTTCTATGAATTTTTTTCCACTAAGCCTCTACATTCCATAACAGCATGCATTGGTGGATAATCCTACATGTGAGAATTTTTGGGGAAGTCCTGTAGTGCAAAAATACTAGAGATAATATATAAGTAATATGAACTAAGGCATTATCCTATATGGCTGAAATTCCCTCATTATCTAGATAGTGATTTCTCTATTCCATCAGCTAACTAGTGTCGACAGGAGCTGCAAGCGTGGATGCTAGTGGGAAGAATTCAAAAAAGTATTTTTCAGCAAATTTAAGGTAAGTGCTAAATTAGGCAATTTTTAGTTAGTGGTTGAATTTTTATTTGGCTGAAACCAAGTGAATGTTATTGTATCGCTAAGTACGGACTATTGCTTTGTTACTGCAAATTCAAGAAACAATAGAGGAAGACCTGTTGTTTGCTGATTTCGGTAGTTAAAACAGGTAAGGCTGAAGTGGTGCAGAAAACATTTATGAAGAGGACAGAAGGAATGGAAAATGAATTTTAATAGAATGACAAGAGTGCAAATGAGAATTATATAACATAAAGGAAAGGAAGACAAAGTCGTAGGAGACATTCCTAACGAAGCGTGAGATACCAACAAGGTTTATAAGAATCTATAATGTTTTATTATTGCACATTCTTTTATTATGCTACTGACAATGTATTTTCTGTTTATTTTAGTTATTTTATATGGGAATAGGACGAATATGTAAATTGTTTATACAATGAGAGTATCTTTATAAGTTATGATTTCATAAATATATAAAGGATAATATTCATAAACTAATGAAGTGAGGTAAAATGACAGCTAAAGCGCGCAAAAGGGCAAGCAATGGCCGCTCATGCGCAGCTATGTGTCATCAAAAACATTTATTAGGACTAAAAAGGATACTATATTAAAAGTAAAATAAAGTTATATAGGCGATCGTCGCACAAGTAAGACGAAGACCGACGAGATTAAGCCCCCTCTAAGCACACTTTTCAATTCTAAAGTTGGGATAAATTGACTCAACCTGAAGAGAAGCATTTATCATTCTATAAGTATTGAAGTTAGACCCAACCTGACTTGAAGAGTAAGTTGAAAAAGTACAAAAATCTTATACTCCATTATATTCTTTTAAGGTTGAATCAGTTTTGGGAGAATGATAATATTGCTAAGCATTAAGGCTAACTTATATATTTTTTTAATGTTGTTTTAACTATGTAGATTGTTAGCCAACTTAAACAATTAACGAGTCTGATTCATACAACTAATAAATTAACAACGTAAGTCAATAATCAAGATGAGGCAATAGTGTGAGTAGCCTACCTTGAAGAGCAAGTGTCCTCCCCCTCTCAAGTCTTGAGAATCATCCAAGCGAATATGAACTCTGAGGCGGTCAATTCCCCAATTAGAGTCTATGACTAATCTGAAGCGGTTCACCTGATGCAAGTAGAGAACATGAACAACCTAATTTGAGCCCGACACGTGGCTGAGTGTCTAGAAAGCTGAAGCAAGAAGGGAATGTAGATCCATGAGTTAGCCTGATCATAGTTGAATGCGTCCTCAACATTGATATGCAGCCCATCCGTGAATATAATGCCACGACAACTTCAATATACTTAAAAGACTGCGGCGTAGGACAATTTGACTAAAGCCACTACATATTCTGCAAGCACTCGTCCAGAGTTAGTCGAAGCCTGTTTTGCAGTGGCAATCATCGTTGGCATTCAAAAGAAGTGCCTGGTGAAAAACTCTTCTTGTCCTATAAGATTAAGTATAGCCGTGGATGAAAAACAATTAGGTCTCTCTCTGAATCTCATGTGCTGACCTGTCGTCGCTCGGCGACCAATCTGGGCTTAAAACAGCTCAGATGAAAGCTGCTACTAGACTGAAGAGCTGTGCAAAATGGTCATGGGCTGAGCAACTTGAAACATGCCTCTCAGGCTAATGATGCTCCGACAAGGCACGGCGACCCTGAACGGAATCGGACACGTGAACGAGACAGGATTTAAAATATAGGACAGGGTGCAGTGGGGCATAAATATTTTAATATATATATAAAAATAAGGTGTATTTATAAAATCGACGACAATAATAATCAAGTTTCATGATAACTTTTTAGCTTATAATAGTAAGATTAGTTTTGTACATAAATGTCTAGGTACACTTTTTTATTCCATTAGATCAGCAAATTCTTTAAGTAGTATGTGCCTCACTCCTATGATATAAGATCTTTGTAGGTGCCCACCAAATAATTGCATTGCATGATCACATTCCCTCTTTCAAAGGTTTTTCCTAATTTGTAACATGCATCTGATAAGATTTATCATTTTTACTAAGATGGCTCTTTTGGAACATTCACTATCCATCCGCATCAGGGGCATTTGCTACAGAATCAATCATACTATGGCAATGCTCAAATTAAATTGATATGTAAGTGATCAAAATACCATAATAAACAACATGAATACAACAATATACAGTCTGCAGGGGGTCCAAGGGGGCGTGCGCCTGGGGGTTCGAGCCTGTAAGATTATTTTGAAGTTTCTGCTGTTTTAAGTTTGTAGTTGTTTGTATGGGAAGATATCGGTGGTCCGGGCATCGTACCTAGCAGACCTCGAAACATTTACCATAGCGGTTACTTGAGCGGTACAAGCATCCGTACTAGCAGTACCGAGCATCGTACCCACTAGTACCCACCACACACAAATATCAAGAAAATTAACAAATTTACAACCCATCTGTCGCACATTGGGACGCAATCCCCGTCCTCGCTACCACGAGTATGTCTACCTAAGCGGTACCGTGAGCACTATATTGTGCAGTACTGAGCTGTACTCGAGCAGTAACCTGAGCATGTATAGAGTTTCCGGGCATGTCTGCAGCTGTAACCTTGAGTGTCGGACTCGCGGAAAGGCTAAGTAGAACACTGACAATTTTATTTTTATATAACTAGACACACGCGTGTCCACGCTTGTCTTGATTTTATTTTTAATTATTTAATTGAACACTGCCACATGCCTTGTCGAACGACGTGTCTATGCGTGTCGAATTGCGTGTCGTGTTCGATCACGTGTCCGACCTGGGTCCTCTTTAAGCGGAGTGTCTGCATCATAGCTCTCGGTCAATTTAAACTCTAACTCAGGCCTCCAAAGGAGCAGTAACCCTACAACGACCATCTCTCTCTGCCTCTGATGACGACATATCAGTGGGCGTGTGGAATCTCCCGTGCGGGTTTGTCTAGAACTGTGGACGCAGAGCAAGTCAGGGGGTGTTAGGCTGGATGTAGGAGAGACAACGGCAGGCCTAGGGTTCGATTAGTGTAGAGTTTGACAGATGGCCAACAAAAGATCAACCAAAGTCGGTGCTATCTAATTTTAATGTGCATAAGTGAGCGAAATCTAACAAGCTTCATTTTGTTTATTTTATATACAGCGTTCGTCTCTAAAACGTGTCTGACAACGATGCTAGACATTGGAAACATGGTATCAATTGCCCTGCTGATTTGTTTTATTTTTTATTTTTATCAAGCTGATAGTCTAAACCAGTTATGGGATTCATGTATAGGAATATATATTTTGCCTTATAATCTAAATTATACATGCGCAGATTGTGGCAATTTAGTTGGCAGATAAATGTCTTGGAATCTATTTTGCTGCAAAGTAACGAAGAGATAATCAATGATTTATTATGGTCGTCTTCGTATCTTTTTTCTCCCACATGGTTTAGATGCAAAGTATGAAAGATAAAACTATTATTTACTGTGGTCGTTTCATGATTTTCTTGTATACTTTTTTTTTTTTACTTTCTCTTTTTCCAATATTTATATTTGTCATATTAGGCATTTGGGGAAATTATCCGCCTCTCTTTTATTTTTTGGTTATTATGATTGTTATTACCTTATGAATCTTTAGCTTGCAGATAAAAAAAAACTTGAACTGTCAGTTTTAAGCAAAAATTAATGCATAGTGCAGTTATATCATGTACATTGAAAATCATTGCAAGCGACATCGAAGCATGCATGTTCTCGTAACTATGTTTCATCTACCCTAATAATAATGTGATCATGTGCTCCGACAAAACATGATCTAGGTTTCTGCAAACTAACTCTAAAACTGTTTGTGGATTAAAAACAAGAACATACTTAGATTTTTCTACTATGAGTATTGTATGATTTGGCTTTGTTTGAAAATTTACACTTCTTTTAATATTCAAAGTCGCTTACATATACACAACTCGACGCGGAGTGGCTCCTTAGCATTGTAATTGTAATCTCATGTACAGATTTGCATGTCACGATTATTTAGAGTCGACTATACTTCTTGAACCCCATGAGCGGGCGCTGGGTAGGGGTATTGAGTTGTAAGTCTTGAAATTCATGTAATGACCTCCCATGTCCATAATTGGAGTCGGCAATTTGACCCTGTGATCTGCGTCCTCATCGCTAGGAGGTGGTCTTAGTTTGACTAGCGTTTACATTAGCAAAAGTGTAAGTATCCAATGTGTCTTCTGTGATGGTCGCTGTTGACAAAAATATCATATAGATGGATTTTTATTCTTCAATATAATACTCCTAAATCTCCAAAGCAAATCATTTTGATTTATAATATTGTTTGTAGTAATATTATAATATGAAAGTTGCAATAGACATAAAGATCCATAAAAACTTCAAAAATATATACAGAATCAAGTAAAGTACCTGTCATCCCTAAGTAAGCAATAACCATGTCCATCTTTCGTATAGTTTGTTTGATGGTGATAGATTTAAGTAAACTAAGCTTCAAAGAGCCAATCTAGGTTAAATAACCTATGATACTCTTAAATGATCTCATACTAGTAAGTAATGTGGACACGTGTCCTAAAATTGGGTGGCTATCACACGTTGAACTACAATAACGGTCTATTGACTGGAACCATTGTTAATTGATTTGTTGTAATGACATAATTAATTGTCATGTCACATACCGGAAGCATCAAGGGACGGGACGACCAAATACCGGCACCCAAAACAACAGTAAGAATTAAAAACTTTTACTTACATGATAGTATAATTCTTCATAAGTCATAAAAAAGTGCCACTAACTTGAAAACTAAGTATAAAGTTTTCTTTATAGTTCCATCATCCAACATCTCAACATAATCAAACATAAAGTTTTCAAATATAACAGATTGTCCAAAAACTTTCTACATTTCATATATATCTCTTCTAATCAAAACTCAAATAAAAAGAAAACCTTCGCTCGTGTCTCCTTATGAAGGTACGTAAGGGAGGTCTATCCGCCATTATCTTTTGTCAATTCTCTTGAAAGTGCCATAAGAGGAGTGAGTCCAATTCAGTTAAGATGAAATGACTTCAACATATATAATTTAGATCAAGGAAAGAAACTACAACTATCTTCTTTCTAAATAAATAATAATCACAGTTATAAATTGTCTAAGTGAATCATGTCTTTACATAACTTAAGTTCTCATTCTTTGCAATAATTTTCACTGTCTTCATCTTAATTCATTCGTGCATCAAATAAAGCCTCATATGCATTAACATAGGATGCAATTTCATTGAATATCATAATACTTAACACCGTTTCAGAAGTAATCATTTGTACTGATCAGTGTAACATAAAATAGTCATCATTTACTTTGGCTTCATAAAAGCACCCCTTATATTTGGTCTCAAAAGCGCCCATTTACAAAATTTTGGTCATGCCTTCGGAGATTCTAAACTTGGAAAGTAAATGTCCCAATTAACCAGCCAATTTTAACCAGAGTTATCTTTACAAATTTCTCGCAATTAATCACGTCTAAGAACAAAAGTCTAAATAAAATTAAAAACAATCACATAAACAAGTCGATTTCATATCTCAAAAAGTTTCAATGTAATACTCTTACTCAGGGAACTACACATCTACAATAACAAGTAACAATGAAATTCTATTCGCTATCTGAGTAAACAAAAAGAATCAAATCTATCAAATCAAAAAGACAAAAACTGTAGATCCCGGATCAATCCTATCATTCTGCTTTCTCCCTTGCTCTGAACCAAAAATGTCAAACACAAATATAGATTGAGCTTTTAACAAAGCCAACAGGTTTCACCCTAAATGGAAACCTATAACTGAAAGATCCAATAAGCACGGCGATGCCTTAAAATCAAATAGTGCCCCCCATGTTTCCAAGTTCAAATCACATATCCAATTAATCAGTCAATGGGGTCCATTGAGTCTATGCAATAAACGGAAATGCCTAGTCAAATGAAAATAAGTCTATCAATGCAAAGGCAAGGCGGGCAAATGTCGACTAAACCAAACTCAATTTAATTACCACGTCAATCTTGCAAAAAGAAATTTCGTACACAGAAGAAAATCAATCCAATCCCGTTCTATAGAGTCCGTGTTACCGAATCAATCAACTGAAATCAAATCAAAATCTAATGCTTTTCAGTAATAAATCAATCGAAAGCAATACGGATAAATTCTTCAAATTACCGATCAAATAAATGCTATATGTATGCCCAGTATTAAGTGGTCCAAATTAATCAAAATAGTAACATGCCCAATGATCAAAGAGGTCAATGAAATCAGAAACGTAAAACAATTTACAGTAAATCCGATCAGAATCAATTAAAGCAGAAAATCCTAATATGCTCCAATACAGTAAAAGCAATGTCAAGTACAAATAAGCTGTACAAGTTAAAATACAATCAAAACTGCATAATGTTTGCTGTTGTAGATTCCATTTTGCCTGTTTGTAAGATTATCCTAGACGTTGTCTCAAAAAAAGAAGCGTCATCCTATTGGCCCGTTCCGGCCCCCTCGGGTCATATCCTATAAAAACTCTCCTTAATGACTTCCCATCTCAATATATCCATTATCAAATTTGGTTTAAGGAGAAGCTACCGTTCGGCCACCATCAAATTGTTACAGGTTCCATTCAATCTCCAACTAACGTTCACCAGTTTCCCACTTGTAATTCCAGTATCATTAATCAATTTCCCATAGTCAGATTATTAAAACAGCAATCATTATCAATATTCCACATTCATATCTATTCAATTTATCCTAAACCTCAGAAAAATTGGAATCGACGGACAATTCGGCAGCGTCACCACAGTCCCTTAATAAATTTAAACAAAAAACCTACAAATTCACAAAAATTCCCCCAAATTAACAATAGATGTTTATGAACAATCAAATATAGAACCTATTTGTTTCCTTACCTGAATCCATATCAAATAACATATGAATATTTGTTTCTATTATTAAAACGCGTAAGAACCCCTAATTTCCA
>NW_021319255.1:910882-927259 GCF_001605985.2 Dendrobium catenatum | reverse complement strand
TCCTGTTGGATCGGAAGTTACGACATTTTTTTGATCTGAAGCAACAACTGGAGCTCGCTTGCTGTGAAGGTAACTTTCTCCCTTTCGCGCGCTTCTTCGGCCAAATCCCGTAAATCCGCCGAATCGGTTGATTTGAGAAATCCGGGATTTACCGCAAGAAGTGCTCTTTTTCCGTCAGCCGCGGATTCCATTTACCGTGAGATTTGGATTTGCATTTTAGGCCGTTTGGCTGGATTTCGCCCAAATCCGGCCTTAAATCTGGCTAAATCCGCATACCAAACATCCCCTTAGGTGATGGAGAGAGCATCGGATCTCCTACCAAATCGTGGTGGGAACCAATAGCTTCCTCCGCTCACTGGCGGGAGCAGAAGGTCTAATCGAGGGTTTGGTGCATCGGAGGCTTAGATGAGCGTTGCGATCGAGAGGGAAGAATGGATGCTGAGCCCCCTCATCTATGGCTTCCTTCTAGCCTGTTGTTTCTTGTCCGTGTTTCTCCATCCCTACTTCTCGCGAAGCGGCGGAGCCGCGAGGACGACGACTACTGCCTCCTCGCTCTTCGATGTCGGCCCCACGGCGCCGTTTCTACGTTTCCAGAGGAGCTTCTTGCTTCTCTACTCTCTTGCGTCGGGTAGGGCTTCGCATTCATGTATTTATTTATATAATGTGCGTTCATTGCGATGATAATTATGTTCTTTTTGTTTTTGGAGTTGAAATTCATTGGTAAATTAAACTTATGCAGTGATGGAGGGGCTTGAATCTGTTGTCGGGGAGTATGAGTTTGCGTACCATGGGATGAGTAGGGATCAGATGGTTTTGGTTGCATCTGCAGGAGTAGCTGTTTCACTCGTTTTTGGCACTTTTTTAGGCTTTCTTTCTGATATAATGTGAGTTTCTGATTCTTTTGTTTTCTTTTTGTAATTATGCTCGACGCCTAAACAATGAAATGAAAAAAAAAAAAAGAATTATGTGGCTTAATGTTTTATATACAACAGTTTCCTTGAGCTTTCTTACGGGGTTTTCTGTGTATTTGTACTCGATTTCTCTGCAGCCAAACTAATGTCTGGTGTTTTGATGAATGATCCATTAAAAAGTGGTGTTCGATTCTCACGCCGATCTATTTGATGAAGTTTTAAGCAGGGAATCCATACCAAGACAATAACTTGGAAATCTCTCTAGTTTACATTTATTGACTTCCCTAAACTGATATGTCAAAGACTTTGTGCTAAGTATGATGGCTTTTGGACAAGAAACAGCTAAAGGATCTCAAGCTTCACAAAAGGTGGTTGATGGATTTTCTAGTTATGAAGAGATGAATATTTTCCTCCAAAAAGTAGTATGATTTATGTTTTTTTTTTTTTTAATTTCATATATTGGCCTCAAACATTAGTTGATTTTGAATCATATCCATTCCCATATTCTTTAATTTATATCCCCTCCATCTAATGTCATTGTTAGATTTGTTTTGCTTGTTCCTCACAGTAGTTGTGTTGGACTAGATTGTGCACCCAATTTTTAGATATTCTTTGGGGTTCAAGTTCTTAATCCAATAGTTACTAGGGGAAGGAGATCACCATACATAAAAAATCTTTTGAAACTGAGAAACTTTCCATCCTAATCATTAATAAATATCCTCACATGGAGTTGATAAAGGGGACTTTTGTATGCCTCTACATTTAAGTTAACTATTTGGCCATCCCTCTCTTTTCTTATGTTCCTCTTATAAAGAATCCTCTCCACTTCCTCTTTTTTATTTTCTTGTTCTCTTTCCCTTAGAAAATGCATAGCTCCTTCCTTTCTTCATCCTCTCATCCTATGATTTCTAACTTGAGCATCCTAGTAGCCTCTCCTGGTAGTCCCAATGATGGTTCTATTGTAGGCTTCAGTGATTTAAAGGAAAATATCTACATGTGTTAAATATTATTACCTCGAGTATCAATTTGAAGTATCTATCAATTCAACCCTAGTCAAATATGGTCAAAGGCCATTCAACAGTGGTTAAATTTGTCAGCTTGAGTCACACCAATTTAGATCATGCTAGGGTTCTCCATTAAATCAAATGTGTAGTTATTGGTCCAAGACAAACTTAATTGAACTTGAAGAAGCCTACGTGTACTTGACAACACTCGATCAAAACTAATTAGATGGACTTATGCCCATAGTCTGGTTGAAAGGGTTGGTCTTTTTAAAGATGAACACAATTGACGTAAGCTTGAAAAAAAGCCCTATTTTACTTGTCCCTATGAAATTATTCCCTACTCTTCCAAAAGCCTCTATTCAGCCTTCCACACTAGTTCCATTATGTCTAGAAATCTTAACAAGTGATCGTTTTCCCTCTATAAGTACAAGGGAAGGGAACAATCATGGAAGAAGAGATGAGAGCTTGCAAGTGGAATTTGGGCCCATTATTGCCATAAATCTTAAGAAAAGGTGATTTGCCCTCTATAAGTACAAGGGAAGGGGGAAATTATGGAAGAAGAGAGGAGAGCTTGCAAGTGAAGATGGTTACATCATGCCAAAATATCACTATAATGAATGGGATTTGGTCCCATTATGGATAGAAGCTTAAGAAAAGACCATGTTCCATCTATAAATACAAGGGAAGGGGATAATCATGGAAGAATAGAGGAGAGCTTGCGAATGAAGATGGTTAAACATGGATTTAATGAACGAAGCTCGAGTATCTCTTGTTTTACGTTGTTTTGCTTTAGGAAGAATGGCAATAACTATACCCTTCACCTTCTTCTATTCACTAACCTATAGGCTTCTTGCAATGTAACTTCTTTCATCACCACCTAACATTTTTAACTTTGTCGAGCAGCACCCATTAACTTCATGCTTGGCATGTTGGGGAGATCTTAATCATTCAGGTGCCTTGTGCACCACCCATACATTTTTTTTTAGTATGGAGAGAGGTCCCCTCAATACTCCACTTTTTCTATACACTCATCTTGGATATGCTCATCATACTCTTTGTTGCTCTTTGCTAGATTTATTGAACTGCTGCAGAAATTTTTTGTGCTTTTAGTACTTAGAGAAAGCATCATTCTACGGATCCCACGGGGAAGTCTCATCAGATTTTTATGAGGTAGTGACTTGAACATTTTGCAATCAACGAAAGGCCCAAAACAAAATCATAAACAAACTAAGAAAACATAATAAAATTTTATAAATATCTTGCTAAATTTGATGTTGATGATAGACTCCTTCGCCGTTTATGTCTGTATAACAAAAAGTCAAGTTGATTAGGTCTAATAGGAACCTCACCAACTTATATGATGAATGAAATCGATGACACAACAAAATTGACTTTTGTGTTCATCATTCAAATGATGGGCCCCATCCATTTAGCTCAAATACCCCTCAAGTTAGAACAATGTTTAGATGATCTTTAGGATGCATTCCTCATTGGATTGTTCTAATATAGGATCTCATCGTCCATACAATCAATGCAAATTATCCCAATTATTATAGTGGGTAATACTAGAAAATTCTAAACTTCATTGGGGATCGTTCGGAGGACACATGATGTTATTTGAATTGCTGTTTAAATGCATCATATCATTAAGTTGTATTTGAACATAAATAGTTAAGGTAAGGCTAATGATGATATGTATTTCTACATTAATGTCAGTCGTATTTTACGGGCATAAATTTTAACTTGTGATACTATCCTGTTTTGGAGTTAAAGAAAATAGGCAAAAAGGCATCATATCGTGCATTAATGAATATCTATGCACTTTGTTGCGATTGATAGGTTATGTCATAAATAGTTTATGCTATGCTACAGCACTAGGGTTATTTAAAATGCTTTTTGTAAACAATCATGTTTGGTTTGCTAAAAAGCTCGTGTTTGATTCATTGTTAAGCGTGTCGATATTGATTAGTAATTTTGAGTTCTTTTTCTTAACGAACCTAGCCTTGTTGATCGTATTCAACTTGTTGTTGGTTTGAAAAAATTAGGAATAAATAACTAAATATCTTTAAATTGTATATTATTAATTTATATTTTTTTCATTTTTATTAATTAGTTGGTAGATATGTAGAATGAGTATATTATGTTTGGCTCATTACTTATTTATTTTCATTTGTTTAAAATTGGTTCGTGTTTGGCCTGAAAGCTGAACACAAATGCAATATTCATATACACATTCAAACAATCGTCTGATACAAACATTTGAAAATTTGAATGAGCCGAACAAAAACACAAAACAAGCTTTCTTCTCATCTCATTTACACCTCTACATGTGGTTTCTTAAATACTCAGTGTTATTGTGTTATAGAAACTTCAAAAATTGGTTTGAATAGTGAAGGTATGAAGGTGGAAGAAAAAGAGGCGCTTGGCCATGGTGGTGATTCGTATTAAAACCGGTAGATTGATAGTCAGGCAAAACATGCAACTAAACAAGCTTAAATGTATCCTTCTAATTCGTGCAAAATTTTCCTGTTACTCCCACAATTAGAAGTTCCCTACAGATTTGGAAGAATTCTAAATTGAATAAACAATTCCAAGATTGAAACATGTCACACGTTGCATAGTATATGAAATTGTGATTTGGGTAAGAGAGACTTACGGAGATTACAGGAGACTAAATTTGACTTAGACCCTTGCTTTTGAACTATTCCTATACTGTGCTGCCTTGTTTTATATCTTCCAAATTGCATTGTTTAGCAGAAAGTTTTTCTCATATGTTCAGACATCTTTCTCCTCCATTCTTCCATCTTCTTGCTTGATTGAGATTTGAAAACTCAGTCAAATACGAACATTTAAAATTTGAATGAGCTGAACACAAATACAAAACAAGCTTTCTTAAGCTCATCTCGTTTACACCCCTACATTTGGCTGCTTAAATAGGCACTGTAATTGTGTTATAGAAACTTTTAAAATTAGTTTGAATAGTGAAGGTATGGAGGAAGAAAAAGAGGCGCTTGGCCATGATGATGGTTCTTACTAAACCCGGTAGATTGATAATTAGGCAAAAACCTGGTATTCAACAAGCTTAAATGTACCTTATTGATTCGTGCAAAGCTTTATTGTTACTCCCAAAGTAGAAGTGCCCTAGAGAATGGGAAGAATTCCAAATTGAACAAACAATTCCAAAATTGGAACATGTCACACATTGCATAATATATGAAACTGTGATGTGGGTAAGAAAAACTTACGGAGCTTGCAGGAGACTAAATTTGACTTTGACCCTTGCTTTCTAACTATTCCTATACTGTGTTGCCTTGTTTTATATCTTTCAATTTGCAATGTTTAGCAGAAAATTTTCTCATATGTTCAGACATCTTTCTCCTCCATCCTTCCATCTTCTTTTACTTGATTGAGATTAGAAAAACTCAATCAAATTCGAATACATGAAAATTTGAATGAGTCGAACAAACACAAAACAAGCTTTCTTAAGCTCATCTCACTTACACCCCTACATTCGACTGCTTAAATAGGCAGTGTAATTGTGTTATAGAAACTTTTAAATTTTATTTGAATAGTGAAGGTATGAAGGAGGAAGAGAAAAAGAGGCACTTGGCTATGATGATGATTCTTACTAAACCCCGTAGATTGATAATTAGGCAAAAATATGTAACTCAAGTTACTCAACAAGCTTAAATGTACCCTATTGATTTGTGCAAAGCTTTCTTGTTACTGCCACAGGTAAAAGTGCCCTAGAGAATGGGAAGAATTTCAAATTGAACTGACAATTCCAAAATTGCAACATATCACTCGTTGCAAAATATATGAAATTGTGATGTGGGTCAGAGAGACTTGTGGAGATTACAGGACACTTAATTTAACTTAGACCCCTTCTTCTAATTATTCATATCATGTGCTGCCTTGTTTTCTATCTTCCAAATTTCATTTGTTTAGCAAAAATGTTTTCTCATATGTTGAGACATGTTTCTTCTCCATTCTTCCATTGCTTGATTGAACTTAGAAAACTCAGTAACAAAAATTATTGTAATTTTAGAGGCCCAAGAAAATTTTGCATCTTATTTTGCTTCTTCCATCTTCTGGTGGGCGTCTTAAAGAGTGTGACGTGGCAGCAAAGTATGTTAATGTCAACTCTATTCATGGGAATTGCTTCTACTGTTTATTCATTTTGTTTTGAGACATGGATGGTAGCTGAACATGAAAAGGTTCGTGTTGAGTTATGATGCTTCAGTTACTCTAGCATTACTCTTTTGAAAGATTCTATGACGTCCTTATTCTTTGCTTGGCAGCAAGGTCATAGAAGAGATCTGCTGAGTGATACCTTCTGGTTGATGACCTTATTTGAATCTTCATCTCTCCTCGGTAGTCAAGCGCTTGCAAACCTTTTAACCAAGGATCTCAAAAAAGGATTTCTTTTGGCATCTGCACCCGCAGCCCTTTTGGCCATCATTAGCATCATTTGTATAAGGAAAGAATGGGATGGAAATAACCAAAAAGCTACTGTTGAAAGTTATCAGAAATCATTTGCAGGGCACATTATTGCAGGTAAGATAATCAAATGCAGATGGCAAGCTGTATTTTTGTTTAAAGTAGGCAAGTTTTTCTAGTTAATGGAATGGTTGACGAATGGTGATTTTGTCATGTTCTGTTTGGCTTCCTCTTTTAACGTGTAGATATACCAGATTGAAGACTGTAGATAGGGAGAAAAAGCTATGATGAAAACCTAGTTGGATAAAATATCCATCAACAATAGTTTTCTATACAATTCTAATATTATAAAATGAGGAAAAGTTACGTACATAAGTTGTCATAAATTGAAACAAGATTTAGAAAAGATTTTGTTTATATATTAATAATGATTCCATTGAATAGTATCCACCAAAACAAGCCTACCAATCAGCCTCTTTCTTTTTTAATTGGTGTAAAAGTCTAATTAAACATTAGTTTGATTTGCCGCAATCTTTCTATTCTTATAGGAGCATCATTTCATGCATATGTTATAGGGGATGTTTGGTTCGATAGTATGCAGCCTGCTGCTGTCTTGATTACAATATTATTCAGATGATTATGTAATTAGTGTGGTTGATTCAATGTCGATGTAATGTTATGTAGAAAAGTTGATTATGCTTATTAAAATTTTTTTGTCGTCATTTATTTTAGCTAATGATAACCTGACATCTAGTGTTGGCAGATTTAGCCCACTTTTAAATATCTTCAAAATGGACTTAGATATCTTGTATGAAATTGTTATTTAAAAATGTCAATGAGTCAAACCGTTGACATCATCTGCTAATAACATGAATAAGCAAAACTAATGTTTCTGTACCATACAGCCCTTTATTGTTATATGATTGCAACTTTCAACTTACTTCCATGTTCATGATGAAAATCGCTGAAAAATTTCCATGATGTCTCAGCATGTAATAAGTAACCAAAATTTACTTACATATTTGGATAGATCCTTATGAGCTCAAATTCCTGCTAATTAAAATGGTTCTACTGGGTCTGCGAAAGTGGAATTGTAAATGAACATTTTGGTCTTAATATGGCTTAAAGTTAATCCTGGCAACAGAGGGCAAGTTTTTTTTACTTTTGGAAAAAATTATCTTCTCGTAATTGAATGTCTCAAGGCCAAGTCCTGGCTACTGTTATTCAGGTCCTACTCTTGGAACTTGAGGCAAGACAGCTTAATGGTCGCACTTATGTTCTAACTGATTTTCCAAGTGTTATAAGTTTTGTTGCATTAAATTTTTGTTTGTTGATAAACCACATTGATTTCGATAAATAAATCTTTTTCTCATTGCCAAACTTGCTTCGCCCTTCTTTGATGTTACTATTTTTGATGCGGTTGAATTTCTTTTGAAATCTAAGTTTCTTTCCAAGATGAATGCCAACCCATTTTGAAATTGTATTGAAATTTTTGAAAACTGGATCTTTACAGCTGAATAGGAAAAATAGATGATATAGTTTTGAGATATTTTCGCTCTGTCAAAATATAATTTTGTTTGGATACTACCTACTTCCATTATATATGTATATGCAATTGTTTGAATGTATAGTTCTCGCTGTTGTATTTTGTTCTGGTGTCGTTATGGGAGAAAATATGTTTATTGGGTATGCGTGCAACTGAAACTCTGATGCCACGTCTGTTCTGTTTCTTCACATGAGATTTTCCCTGCTTGACAGATAAAAGCATATGGATGCTTGGATGGGCTCAAGCAAGTGTCCATTTTTCCTTATCTGTCTTTTGGATTCTTTGGGCACCAACCATAGTGGTATGGTTAACATTACTTCACTATTGAACGTCTTCTTCTTTAATATCTTTATACTGTAGCAGTATTTGGGTCCATTGCCTAAATTTTCTATACTTTACGGACATAGCAGAACTCTTGTTAAACTGATGAAATTATTAATATTCTGTGTATCTTTTAATTGTGAAGTGCTTGTCTGCTTGAATATTACACGAGCTTGGTACGTCAAATTAGAGTAATGAGGTAGTCCAATGACTGCACTATCATTGCCAATGCCAGTTTTGCATTGGTCTGCCAATAAGTATATACCTAGATATATAGCACGTGCCATGTGATACTGGTCATTCACGGAAACTGTGACCATTTATCAATTCAAAGAGCGGTTCTTTGTGATTCATGACTGGCTGTTACAAGTTTAGCAGCTTTTGGGAAGATTGTAGCGTAGAAATTATTTTGTTCAGACGCTGAACACGGTACAGAGATAAATCAGAATGCGCCATGTCACTCCCTGCTCGGTACCGCGGCTCGGTACTGTTGATGTGGTGCATTCTGGTTGATCTGCAGACGGTGAACTGCGTTCGGCGTCCGCACAGAATAATTTCCCGATTTTAGTGACAGCCAATATCATCTCCATTTCTTTCTGATGCAGACATCGGCACGAAGATCTGGCGCATCTATCACAGGAGACGTCGTAAATCGACGGCTCTAATTTAAGTTGTCATTTATGAATTATTTTCTGCATTTTAGTTTCTATTTTATGTTATTTTCTCTTTTACCCCTAGGTTAATTTATTTGAGTGTTGTGGCCCAAGGGGCATATTTGTAATTTTCTATTTTCTCATGTTATGGCCTATAAATAAGGACCTTTAGCTATTGTAATGGATGGTTAATGAATATGAAAATTTTGTGTTTTTCCACACTTGTGTTCTTTTTGAGAGAGGATGAGAGTGAGATTCCTATTGGAAGGAATCGGAGTTGTCACCAGCCGCAGGATGGGTCCGGGCTCGTGATTTGAAGTCCCTTGGAGAAGGGCAATCGGATCACCCGTCGGTCTTCGGAAGAGTCCAAGGCTCGCGTTTTTTTTTTTATATCCTCTATTGTTTGTTTCGATCTTTGTTTTTGTTCTCTCTCTTCTTTAATTTTTTTTTTCTCATCGTCTTCCTCCTCCCCATCTTCGTTTGGCCACCGGATTCACCTCCACCCGAAATCCTTCATACCCTCTCCACCTCATGGCTAATTGAAACTTTCCTAATCCCAAAACCTAAATTAGGAAGACCAAATTTGAAATTCAAATTTCGAATTTCAAATTCTTTCCATTTTTAGAATTCCAAAATAGGAAAGTTAATTATGACATCCATCTAATTCAAAATAGATTGGTTTCGATATTAATTTTCCTAAATCATAATCTTTGTTTGGAAAACCCCTTTGGAAAACCTTGATTGTTCAATGAAATTTGAATTTTGAAATCTTTCCAAATTTAGAACTCTATTTTGGAAAGTTTTCAAGTCAAATCCACTTTAATCTCTAATTGGATTGGATTTAAAATTCCCCATTCATACCTTCCATATTTAGCCCCTTGTGTTTTAGGAAAGGATTTGAAGTCAAATTCAAAATAATTTGAATTTCAAATGCTTTCTATTTATGCTTAAGCCTTGAAGGAAATATCCCTCCATCACCTTAAATCTGAGATTAATTGATGTGGACATCGACCAGAGGTTCAGACATGTGTATCGCCGTAGACAGCGCAGATCGACGGCCACGATTCAGAGTTTATATTTTTAGTTATTCATGTATTTCTTTTATGCATTTTCTTTTATTTCTTAGAATTTCCTATTGTACCCTTAGTATGAGTTCGGCGTCCGCACAGAATAATTTCCCGATTTTAGTGACAACCAATATCATCTCCATTTCTTTCTCTCTATTGTACTTACCTAGGGTGAGGCCATCTTAACCTTATACTAATGCAGCCAGTTCATGACATGACAGAAATAAATAGATCATTATCATCATTATGGTGAGGCTTACCCCAACCATTTTTGGTATGTATAAAACTACTAGTTTATTAGAGGAGTTAATATGACACCTTCCTTTTGACCTATTGAGATTTGCAGAATGATTGGTCTTGCATCCTCCCTGACTTCCCTTCGTATAAAGATACATGCATTTATGCATCTGCACATCTTCATGACATTTCTACCAGCTATGATCACTCGATTTTATTTCAGGAAGATGGGAGGGAAGTGCAGTTATCGCACATATATCCTTGTTTTCTTGGTTCAAGGATGCTTGGAAGCACGGCCTTTCCATGGTTTTCTGGTACTTCAGCTTTGCATAATGAAGATCACAATCATTTAATAGCTGCATTTGTTATTGCGGGACTGGTTTTGTCAATCATTGCTTATGATTATCAGGCAATACTCTGAGAAATAACAAAATGTTAATTATCATTTCCCCAATTTTAGGTCTATAATCCAATAATTGCAAATAATATCATAATTTCTTCCTTCACAGGATATTGGAGTTCTGGTTGTCTTGTTCTGCATCTTTCATGCTTGCATTGGCTTGATTTCACCTTCTCTAGCTAAGTTGAGAACAATGTAAGTCTTATTTCATATGTAAATGCTTCATGTCTTCCTTTTTAAAGCCTAGATGTGATTGCTTCTTCTACTGTCTTATCAGGTATGTTCCCGACGAGCTGCGCGGAGGCATGATCAGTGCATCTCTAGTACCGGCAAATGCAGCATTTTTATTTGTGCTGATTATTGTCAGTATCTTGCTTTATAGTTTTCATAAGTGTTCATTTTACCACCGACGCTATTGCTACATGCTTATGAAAATGTGTGCGCTGTTTATAGGGGGGTTATTATCGGAGACTCGACAATGCTGCTATCATGGCCCTGGCTGCAGTTGGCTTATTGAGTGCTGCGGGTTGTCTCCATGTATTGAGATGGTGGAGAAAGCATCTTCGTCAAAACTGGCATGAACTATAGGGATGGTTATTCTCATTGCTCATATCTGAGGTGCCAATAAGTGAGCAATCCTCTTTTTACCCCTTTTGGTTATCTCCTCTACGCTATCTTGCAGTTGTTAATAGGCCCATTTGTATAAATATAGTATGATTTTGGAGTTCCATTGGCATATTTGCTATTTTATGTTTTAATGACTGAAAGCTATAACTACTGTGATGCGGACATCGGCACGAAGATTTGGCGCATCTATCAAAGGAGGCGTCGTAAATCGACGGCTCTAATTTAAATTGTCATTTATGAGTTATGTTATGAATTTTAGCTCTTATTTTATCCTATTTCCTGTTTTACCCCTAGCATAGTTTATTTGAGTGTTGTGGCCCAAGGGGCAATTGTGTAATTTTGATTTAATCATGTTGTGGCCTATATATAGGGCCTTAAGCTATTGTAAAAGAGATGAAGAATTGATATTAAAAATGTGTCCACACTTGTGTTCTTGTGAGAGATCGTTAGTGAGATTTCTATGGAGAGGAATCGAAGTTTTCATCAGCCGCAGGATGGGTCCGGGCTCGTGACGTGAAGTCCCTTGGAGAAGGGCAAAGCATCACCCGTCAGTCTTCGGAAGAGTCCAAGGTTCGCGGTTCTCATTTTCTCTCTTTCGTTTACCTTCTATCTTTCGTTTTATCTTTGTTTTGATTTCTTCCTTTTTATCTCTCCCCGTCGTCGTTTTCATTTTCTTCCTCCATCAACCTCACGGGCCAAACATCCATACCAAGCTCCACAAATTTTCCACCACAAGCCAACGACCCCTCCTCTTTCCCCAAAGCCCCCACGGCCCAATTGCCCCAAGCCCTTTGCCACCGGCCAAGACCACAACCGCCGGCCCCCTCATCTTCCTAGCCGCTGACCACTCCCCTCCTTTTCCCCCATCCAATTTTATTTCCTGTTTTAGATTAAATTGAATGTGGGAAAGTTTTGAAATTCAAAATTAATCATTGCGAATTTTCAAAATCTTTCCTAATTTAAATAGTCTATTTTAGGAAAGTTTCTTAATTAACTCAATTTGAATTTCAAATTCAAATTGAGTTTAATTGAGCCCTCTACCATCTCATAAATCTCCTCTTTGGGCATGAATTAATTAAGGGATAATTCCGGAAATTCAAATTTCGTTGAATTTGAATTTCAAAATTATTTCCTAAAATAATTCTCCTATTTTGGGAAAGTTTTTATTTTAATCTAATTTGAAATTGAAATTCAAATTGGATCACAAATAATACTTTCCAAAATCTTATACCTATTTTAAAGAGCCTTATTTATTTTAATTAAACTCCCTCTTGGCTTATCCCTGCCGCTGGCCACCCTATTTAGTCAATTAGGATTTATTTCCTAGTTGACTCTTATTTCCCTTTGCAATTAACTAAAATCATTCCCCACCCACCCAGCTGTTACTTCTTAAATCAAATAATTGATTTAGGAAAACAATTCCCCTTTTTTTTCTTTTTCTCTCACCCGCCCCCTCTCATTCATTAACTCCAGCTCTTTGGGAAAGAATTCCCAAATCTGAGAATTCCCAAAAATCTCAAGGAATTATAGCACAATTTAATTCCTATCCCTCCACATGAAACTGAGCCATTAATTCCTTCCATAGGCTGAGAGTGGAATTAGGAAATTCTGGTCACAATCAGCCGCCTCCTCCTTAATTGTGTTGCTTGGTATTTACTCAGTTTTATTTCCTAGTTTATTGCCCAAATCAGTTCACTGATTTTGGGAATTGAAATCCATCAAATCTCTGTCATCCTGCCGTTCCATTCCTCTCCAAATTGCTCCAGGTTTTGAATAAAAACCTGAAGAATATTTTCAGATTTTGTGAGACATTTGGAGTTTGTCCATCTTCCATAGCAAAGCGATTTCCATTCTACATCATACTGGGATTTAATTTTAGGACAGGCCTCATCTACATCATTGTTTTGTCCATTTTCCTTGTGGTTTACATTTGTCCAACTATACAATACCCTTAGTGGTGGAAGCTATATGGTGGGTGAGGTTGGATGGTAGGATTATGAATCTTAAGCCATTCTTGTGCCTTGGTATTAAGTTTCGGCGTCGTTTGGATCATTTTACGTTAGTATTTTTTTAAAGCACATATTTAGTCTATTTTTTTTGTATGGCATTTTTTATTTAATTTAATTTTTTAAATCTGAATAGACACCACCCGCCGCTGCCTACCACTTACCATTATCGTCACTAGCTTCTATCACGGCTCGCAATCACCGCCATATATTATAGGAAAATTTATGTACATACGACTTATAACATCCTATTTACATATCTAACAACCAAAACTTTAATATTACATATATACTATCCTATAATATTTTAATATCAAATATGTCACTATTATTTCCTTCCTACCACTCATATACTTCATTTCTATCTCTCATATTTGATATAAAAATAAATTATGAGTGGTATGTATGTAATATTAAAATTTTAGATGTTAAATATGTAAATAGAATAGTATAGAGTGGTATGTATGTAAATCTCCCATTATTATATTCAATAAAAAAGAAATCAATACTTAGTATACTAAACTTATTTTTATTTAATGTTAAAACATAAAGAATAAACAAAAATAAAAGTGAAAACTGATCCCAAATGACCCCCTAAATAAATGAATTCAGTATCTAACTGAAATAACATGGTAATTGCAAGCTGCAATGTTGTAAGTTTGCCTGATAAAGCTCTTTGACGGCTTCAGTCTTTTTACCTCCATCAAAGCCCTAGCTGGAGACTTACATAAAAGAACAGAGCTAATGGAGGAAAGCAAGAACATGTACAGTTCTAGGCGGTTCCTTTAGTGGCACGATATTTTCTTTTAGTTCTTTTTTCGTTCTTCAAATCTATAGTATTTTCATTTCTCTCCTTAATTGTCTTTGATTTCTCATGCATCTTTGCTAATTGCAACTTTGAATTTGCAGATGCATCGGATATCAATCTCTCGGAGGACTGAGTTTTCCCAATGGTTTTTTTTTTTTTTTAAGTTAATGCTCGCCTGCTGACTTTCTGTTGCAAAATTTTTCAGTGCTTTGTTTGAGACAGTTTTTTTAGTACTTTTTAGTATAGTTTTTTTTAATAGTAAAAAATAGTGATCAAAAGCTGCTCCAAACAAAGCCTTATATAAGTATTTATTGGTAGAGAAAGCAAACAAGCTATGGAATGTTGATTTTTTTTTTCAAAATAATTAGGTTGATCTTATTTATTTTGTATGCACACAATAGTTGTGATTATCTGTTTTTGAATATTATTGAAATATCATTTCAAGATTAGTTAATTTTTTAGAATTTCAATATAATTATTTTAATCACAAATAGTTTATTATAACCAATATTTATAGGCATCCATTGCTTTCAAAATTTTAGTATGGACTTCAATAATATATTATTATATATAAACTATAGGAGTTCAAAAGCTTTCGGGTCAGCCTGAAATTTAATCCGATAACTTCATTCAAATTTTAATTTGTAATGGAGCTGATTTGAATCCTGCCCATTAAGTGGAACAATTATTAGGTCCGGTGACTGGACGTAGCTCTACGTTTGATCACTACTGAGTTACCCAGTATTTGCTCGGTATTGCTTGGCAATAACAAAAAATACCGCTTTGTGAAGACCAATATCGAGTAATACGAGCAGTACTGAGTGATACTGAGTTTTTCTAGAAAAAACTCGGTATTGCTTGTGTTGCTCGGTATTTGTCTTCACATAATGGTATTTCTCGTTATTGTCGAGCAAAATCGATAAATACGTGGTTTTGTGCTTGCTACGTGGCGCGATTTAGTGCTGGCCGAACGTAGCTCTACGTCCTTTTATCGGACCAAATAAAATTTCCATTAAGTGGCTAGTAAAAATCGAGAGCAATTGATCAGCATTGGGACAAAAAATCTATGAAATTTTTAAATAAATTGAAAAAAATTACTCTAAATTATAAAATATTGAATTTGATATGTGATATTTTTTAATTGATATAAAATAAATGTAATGTATTTGGAATATTTTAAAATTTTTTATTGAAGTTTTACTACTTTCATTTTTAATTGTAAAATCAATATTTTATTTGACTATTATTTTTTTATACTTATAAAAAAAATTTTGAAATAGAAAGTTACTTTTTTAATCATTTTTAAGAAGTTTTTTTTTTTCTATGATAATTTTATAATTATTTTTATAAAATGTTCCTGTCATCTTAAACAAAATGTGAGTGTAAGAAAGATTAGTTATTGTGGGCTCCGAAAATTTCCATTTTGGGGGTGTGATCCCAGGGAAATTTTCAGATGGCAGATTGGGTTTGAGATAAGACACTACCCAGAGATTTCGCCCTCATTTAGTGAGGACTTTTTGATCTGAGTTCTGGTTTCCTATAGGCGCAAGCCCCTATGGTTAATTACCCCTCCTGATAATAGGAGAGAACTTTCGATTAAGGCTAGTCGTTCAAGCGTTCACATAGGTTATGAACTTATTGTATAATAGCAATAACTTAGGGTTTAAATTTTGGATTTGAATTTTAAAATTTGAAATTTAGAGTTCATCACCATAAACTTAAAAATAGTGGTGGGGGGAATGAAGACGAGCCCGATCAAGATCCCATGGTTCTGTCGTCCTGGGCTGTCATGTTCCCTGGTCTACTTAGTCAGAGGAGGTAGTCGACCCAACCTGACAGAAGGCACCTTGTCTGCAACCATGGGTTGCTTCGTCCAAGAATACCTTGTAGACCTGGGTTGGTATTTGTCTAAGTGGATATATCTGAATCCACCTTAGCTAACATAAGGCTTTATGCCTATTGGATATACCCTATAATCCATCGCTCAAGGGTTTGACGCCTTTAGGGAACATACGGGCTTTGGTCGTGATCGTAATATAATGGTGCCATTTTGCGGCAAAACCACCCGATCAGAGGGCACGTGCCACGTCCCTGTTGGCAAGAGACTGTTTGAGGATGAACCTTAGTGATACACCCGACATGCATTTGCTCTTTGTTAGCTGAGGTTAATTTCAGATTTATCACCCCCGACAAACGGTTGCGGGAGGTGGATGATTTTTAGTTTTGAGTTTTTAGATGATTGATTTTATTTCAAGAATTTGGACTTTTGTTTGATTTGAGATTAAACATTTGAAATTTGAAATTTGACCCCTCTGGTTGAGATTTTCAGTCAACACGGCCATCTTCGGGGTGATTAT
>NW_021319255.1:895667-907951 GCF_001605985.2 Dendrobium catenatum | reverse complement strand
GATGGATTATAGGGTATATCCAATAGGCATAAAGCCTTATGTTAGCTAAGGTGGATTCAGATATATCCACTTAGACAAATACCAACCCAGGTCTACAAGGTATTCTTGGACGAAGCAACCCATGGTTGCAGACAAGGTGCCTTCTGTCAGGTTGGGTCGACTACCTCCTCTGACTAAGTAGACCAGGGAACATGACAGCCCGGGACGACGGAACTATGGGATCTTGATCGGGCTCGTCTTCATTCCCCCCACCATCAGTTTTAAGTTTGTGGTGATAAACTCTAAATTTCAAATCATTCAAATTCAAAATTTAAACCCTAAAATTATTGCTATTATACGATAGGTTCATAACCTATGTGACATCCTTAACGACTAGCCTTAATCGAAAGTTCTCTTTCGTTATCGGGAGGGGTAATTAACTATAGGGGCTTGCGCCTATAGGAAACCAAAACTCATATCAAAAAGTCCTCACTAAATGAGGGCGAAATATCTGGGTAGTGTCTTATTTAAAACCCAATCTGTCTTCTGAAAATTTCCCCGGAACCTAATCTCGTTAAAACTTTCTACCGTCATCGTCACACTTAACAGAAAAATAAACCGATGGCGTAGAGAGGCCGGGATCAATAAAATGGAATTTTCGGAGCCCACAGAGCATTATTCAATTGAATGAGCATTTTTAGATTTCTTCAATTGCGATCATACCTAATATTGTGCTTGGTTACTTATCTCTCTTATTCCCAATTTTTTTCTCTCCTATATGTCAAATTTAGCCTCGTCTCTCTCTTGTTTTCCATCTCCAATCTTTCTCTGATTGAATACTGATATATCATAAAAAAGTAATCTTGATTGAACACGAATCTCAAAACAAAGTTGAATTGGAAAATTCCAAAAGTAAATTCGGGACCATCTGAACTCTGATTTCAACAAAGTTCTAGTCGAATTGAAAGTCTATAAAGTCTTGAAATGGAGAACCCAAGTACACTAAATTCGATCAAATTCGAGCCCAAATGGGTCCAAATCAAGGACCCAAAGCACATTTGGAAGGTTCAAACTATAAATTGGACAATCAAATGATTTCCAAAGGTGGCATGTTTATAGTAGAATCGAGTGGCTCGACGAGACGAATCCAACGAGCCCAAGATTGTCAATTTTTGACATTATTAAGACACTCAAATACTTGATAAACGGTCCCTGATCAAGGGAGTTAATATCGGTTGTCCATTGGAAACACTCTCAACTTGCCCTTAATCTTCTCTAAATTTATTATTCATGCCACTCCAAAAAAAATTATAAATAGATCTCTCATTCTTCATTGAGTAGGGGACCAAATAAGGAAGATGAATGAAAGAAGAGATGAGAGGAAGAGAAATCTAAGATTTCTCTTATCACCAAACTCCTCCTCGACCACCGCCCAGCCACCGACTGTCGCCAAACTTTCGTCTGGCCACCAACTGTCGTCGGACTTATGCCTGACAGTCTAGCCACCGATTATTGTCACACTTCCGCCCGGCCACCAACTAACGTCAGATTTATGCCCGGCCACTCACTGTCGTCGTACTTTCTCTCGGCCACCAACTGTCGCCGAACTTATACCCGGCCATTGATTATTGACTTCAATTTGGTTACCAATTGACGCTGGATTTATGCCCGGCCACTAACTGACGCTGGATTTATGCCTGACCATCAACTTTTGCTGGACTTTCATTCGTCCACCAATTGATGCCGGATTTACCCCCTGCCCTCAACTTTCGCCAGGCTTTTGCCAGTTTTCATCCGGCCACCAACTATTGTTGGACTTATGCCCGGCCACCGATTTTCGCTAGATTTCCTCCTAACCACTTCCGCCAACTACGGTCTCTCTGACCTCTGCCGCCTGCTAATTTCGATCACTTCAACTGCCATCTCCAAACTATGATCTCTCTAATCTCTATTACCCGACAACGGTCTTGCTAACCTCTATTGCCCGCCAACTATAATCTTTTTAACCTCCATTACCTGACTATGGTCCTTCTGACCAGCGTCACCCAACTACTGTCCTTTTGATCTACATCGCTCGTCGATTATTGTTCTGCCGACCAAGCGAACATATCAACATTGATTCTTCCAACTCACATCATGTAATGCACTCTATATGATGTATATTGGCTACATTGAGCCAAGGCCTTCCCCATAAGGAAGGGTCTTATTTGTAATCAACTACAAACATTAGTGAATTCATTCAAACTAGGGCAGACTCGTGGTTTTTCCCCCTTTTAAGGGTTTTTCACTTAAAAATTTTGGTTTCTCTTATGAATGTTATACCTTTATCTTTCATCTATTTGTGTGATGGATATTTGTACAAAGCTAAGACGTTAAAATTTATATTTCTCTATCGTCGTGAATATTCCAAGACACAACAAAAAGCATTCCCTTTTACACCTATGCCTAATCAACGCCCCATCTTTTTTATCTACCAAATTTAGTCATAAGCCTAACTCATCAATTTTCTCATCTAACTCTCTTCTCAAGGTTACTTTATCGTAATATCTTATATCACAATAGCCTAAAGAAATTAAGCCACCCTCTTCTCTTTCTACTCTCCCTTTACTCTAGCCTCGTTTCTCACTTTCATCTTACTCATTCTATCAACCCTCTCTCTTTATTTGTAAATGAGACTACACTTTTTCCTCATAACAATAAACAAAAAATATCATATTCTTCTCTTTATATCTCTCTCTATATAAAACAAGAAAGCTATAATTCTCTCTTGCATTTTTTTTCTCCAAAATCTTAACCCAAAATCCATTCTGAAATCCCAATCCTTAAATTAGTCCCAAACCCTCACCCAACCCATCTACATCTCCACCTTCACCAAAAGAAGATGCCTATGGATTTTTCACCTCCATATCCATACCACATTATTTGGTATTTGTGTAGGTTCAAAGAGGAGACATTCTGTTATCCTCTTTGGATCCTCCATTGAGGACATCACTATCATTTTGTCTAGATTCCCTTGGAGCTAGAAATCTTAAGTTCATGAAAATTGCGACAAGGAGATTAGATACCGATAACATTGAAGGGGATCTCCACTGAAGCATTGGTTCAATTGTGCTTCTCATAAAAAATAATTTCGACTTGATTAAATACAATAATTTGAATTGTTGTTGTTAAAGTCTATTCATATGTTTTAAGATCCAAGTTTTGGAAAATTCATAGAAAAATTATGAAATGAGTTTTTTATGCAAACATAATATACTTAAATTACCTACTAAACCTAGACCGATATGGAGTAATCCTACTTGATTTTTGGAATATCAATATTAGGTGAGAGTTTTAAAGTTCTATTTTATCAAAATAGCCTACTAGAAGTCCACTAAAATCATTTTGTCAATACGATCATTGATTCTATTTTATGAAGTTAATTGGGATTTAAAGAAATATATGCTCGACTGAATTATGTGCATCAATAAGTTTCTTTAGTCAACAAGTAATTTACCATTACACATATGATATTATGCTAGATTTTATTCATGACTATGTTTGCCTATGTGATTGGTAGAGAATGAAAAATTATGTCAAATTATTAGTAAGGCGATTCAAAGGGGTTGAAAATCTAGAACAAAATGTTACAATCAATGAAAATCAGCCTATAATTATTGAGAATGATGTGAAAAAATAATAATAACTAATTTGAATATTCCTACATATTTATATGGAATTTTGTAACCAAATAATATACATGCCAGATGAAAATTGTGAAAATTTATGTGATCAAAAGTTGTTTGAAATTGATTAGAAATAAATTAAAATTAATCCTAGAATAAATTTAGATAAATAGTTTTTTTAACTAGCTTCACTTGCAATATCTCAGTGTTCATTTTGCCAATGTGAAATTGTTAGGATCAATTTGAAGGCTTTGGCTAGGGGTTATTGTTGAATTGGATAGGTTAGGTCCTCCACTTCTTCAAATATGGTCTGAAATGAAAGAAAAATTGCAGCAAATGATGAATTTGTAATAAGGAAATTTTTTGTAACTAAATATCTGAATAAGATGTGGAGATCTGGCAAGTAGAAGTTGAAGGATTAAAGAATCATGAATAATTATGTCTAAATTTATTAGTGAACTTAAGCTAATGAATCATTGATAATATGTCTAAATTTATTAATGAACTTAAGCAAAAGATGTCAATTAAAATGCAGCTCAATAACTGAGAACTTGAGACAAGGACATCATAATTTTATCATCATTTCTCATGGAACATTAGAATACAACCCAAAACTTCTAGAGCTTACCTTTTTGTATTAAACTCTAAAATTTCTAGTCTAAAAATAAAAAATAAAAAAACCTATTGTCATCCAAACTTTAATTCGAATAATTATAAAGGTAATTCTACTAAAAAAATCATAAAATAATAATATTATATGTTTTAGATGCCAAAATAAAGACCATATGTCTAAGCAATGACCACAAAAAACATTAACCTTGGACATAGAAAATGAGGATTGTTGCGGGCTAGAATATACGCGGCGGTAGAGTTAGAAAATTTTCGTCTGAGCGTTGTACGAATATCTAGCACACACAAACAGAAGATAAAAGAACACTAGGATTTTTAAGTGGAAAACCCGGAAGAGGGAAAAAGCCACGGGGCCACGCCCAGTTGAAATAATTCCACTAGTGTTTGTTTCAAATACAAAGTCTGATTCGTCTCACAAGTTGAGACAATCAGTTTACAAATCAGCTTCTAACAAAGTTACAAAGTTCTGCAAAATCCCGCCGTTTCCCGAAAATCCGGCAGAGTTCCGGCGTATTCAGGCGGCGGGAAGAGCTCCGGTGGTGGTCGAGGAGGAGAGAATTCTCCCTTTCCCCTTTCTCTTCTTCTTTCCTTCTTCTTCTCTCTCTTCACTTGAGTCCCATTTGTGTAGAATGAGGGCTCTATTTATAATTTTTCTGGAGTGACATAGCTCGTAAATAGGTGTGAGATCATGGGCGAATAGGGAGTGGTCGAATTGACGGCCGATATTGAACCCTTCGATCGTGCACCGTTCGTTGGACATTTGGAGGCCTTAATGATGTCAGAATTCGGCGATCTTGGGCTCGTTAGATTCGTCTCGTTGAGCCGTTCGATTCGAGTATAAGCTCGTTAAAATCGGAGACCGTTTGGTAACTCAAATTGTGGTTTGAACCTTCCAACAGCGCTTCGGGTCCTTGATTTGGACCCATTTGGGCTCGGATTAGGTTGAATTTGGTGTCGTTGGGTTCGTGTTTCCGAGACACTCAGTTTGACTGTAAGCTCGCTGAAATCGGAGTTCAGGTGCTCCCGGATTTAATTTTTCAAGTTTCCGGTTTGATTTTTGCCTCGAGATTCGTGCCCGATCAAGATAATTTTTTAAGAATATATCAAGGATTTATTATATTTAGATGATAAGGAAATGTGAAATTTGAAGATAATAATTCTTTAATTGAAGAAGATGAGAAAGAATTTGAAAATCGAAGCATAGGAATAATGAGATGTGTTTATCTGCTTTTATGATTATCTCTAAATTATAAATGAATTATATTAATTTTTTAAGGTTCCATAAGCGGATCGTGTATCTAATTAGTTTCCACAAAAAGGATTATTCTTCGACAAAAAATGATAATATACTAGATTAAATAATGAGATGATTGAGAAATTTTAAATATAATAATTCTAAAAAAAATGAAAAATAATAGGATGCCTTTATCTACTGTGTCTGGGAACGGCCGGAGAAGATCTACTATTTTTCATAAATTTGCAACATGCCTTGTCCTATGATGAAATATTAAACTTTTTCATCGGTGAAATTTATTATATAAGCATTGTTTCTTGAGTTGCATTAGCAAAGTTAAAATTAACTTTTGAAACACATCCTAATCCCTTTAACTTAGCTTGGGTTAATAAAGCCTTTCTTCTTTATATTAAGTCATGTTTTATGTCAGTTCAATTAAAAAGCTACAGAAATAAAATTTGGGGTGATGTTTTACTTGGAAGTTAATATATTACTTGGGAGGCCATGGTTTTATGATTTGAATATTATTCGTAATGGGTAACAGAGTCGTATCTTTTAAAACTCAATGGGTTGCGTTAGAAAAAATCTATCAAAATCATATGAAAATATTTATAAGCTTATTCTGAAATCTAAGATTTATCAAAAGGTAAAGGAGTGAAAATTAAGAAATTCATGCAAATCTTGAGGCTAACTACATTTATTAAAAAGGGAAAGGATATGAAAATTTTGATATTTTATGGTTTAGGATTGTGTCTTGTACTCTGTTCAGCTACTTATCTCTTTCATTATTGATTTTCAATGTATTTGATACCCACTGACCTCTTCACTATTTTTTGTCATCTCCAACCTCTGCCCTATTTGAAACCATTTCGTGTCACGCCTCCAAATCCTAATCAAAGTGCTCTATGTTCTCTCTCCAAAAAATGTAACCAAACCCTAACCAACTCATCAATTCTTTCTCTTAATTCTCTACTCATGGATACACTCTACTGCTCCTTTCTTCTGCCTCTGTCAAAATAACTTCAATCTCAAGCCGTCTTTCTCATAAATTGTCAGAGCCTAAAGATATTGAGCCACCCTCTTCTCTCCTTGTTGATTCCCAGCCTCTTTATCTTATGATGTCTCTCCGCTAATCTCTGCACCCTCTCTTCTCACTCATTTGAGCAACCCCATCTCTCTATCAGAGACAATTCTCTCCCCTCAAAATTCAAAACAAAAAATTGCCTCATATCTACCATTCTTCCTCTGAAATTCTAATCCTAAATTCATTCTGAACCCAACTCTTCTAAATCTCCACTATCATCTTAAAAGAAGATTCCTACTGTGATAGGAAACACTTATAGATCTCAAGTATTTTCTATCAATCTTCGGAAAACAACGAGAATTCTTCACAAAAATCCGCACAAAATCACAAAAACAGTAGATAATTTGTATTATTTGATGAAAGGAACACGGAAAAAAAGCAATATACAAGTGATCCCTAATTAGAGAGGAGGATTGTCTCTCCCAAATCTCTAGACAAGAGAGTCTAGAGCCCAAGCACCAAGAAACCCTAATTCCCAATCAATCAAAACATAACCTCTCCCTAATCCCCTCATGCACTTTAATACAAACACTTTCCTAAACTAATTTCCCTCGCAAAACACTAACCTCTCCCCCTCTATTCAAATTTGAACATCACATAGATAGGCGGGCCCCATCTTGTTTGGCGAAACCAGAGAGGGGGGCGGCCCTGTTCCGCCTCATGTAATGAAATTGAGTCGGCCCCTTGGCCGGCTGGGCCAGCTCTATGTGAACCGGCGTAGCAATACCGCCCTCCCAAAGAATCACCTTGTTCTCAAGGTGAAAATCCGGAAACTGCTGTTTCGTCGTCTTGTATGGCTCCCACGTGGCCTCGTAGTCTGGTAGGTTCTTCCACTGGATCAACACTTTCTTAGTTCCATCTTCTTTTTGGCGAACTCCCATCAGCTCTAAGGGTTTCAGAACCACCTCTAAATCCTCAGTGAGTGTCGCAGGTAGCTCGGGGTTGGCAGTGTAGTCACCAATGGCCTTCCTCAATTGCGAGACATGAAAAACTGGGTGTATCATCGCCGATGGTGGTAATTTTAGTCGATATGCCACTGCCCTGATTTTCTCCAGCACTTCATAAGGCCCCTAGTACCTTGGAGCCAGCTTTTCATTCCTCTTGTTAGCAACTGTCTTCTGCCTATATGGTCGGAGCTTCAAAAACACATTCTCTCCCACTTCAAATTAGATGTCCTTCCTATGCCCATCCACTTGTTTCTTTATGATTTGCTGAGCTCTTAGTAAATGCCTCTTCAACTCCTCTTGCACTCGATCCCTGTCCTCTAAGTATTCCTCTATTGAAGACACGGGAGTATTGTTGCTCCCAAAATGCACCAAGTGTGGGGGATCCCGCCCATACAGCACCTTGAATGGGGTCATCTGTGAAGTAGAATAAAAGGATGTGTTGTACCAGTACTCCGCCCATGATAGTCATTTAGCCCATAGCTTGGGTGTCTCTGACACAAAGCATCTCAAGTACGTCTCCAAGCTCCTGTTGATTACCTCCTTCTGGCCTTCCGTTTGTGCGTGGTAAGCTGTACTCCTCTTCAGAACTGTCTCCTACAGCCTGAACAACTCTCTCCAAAAATGGCTGAGGAATACCTTGTCTCTGTCTGATATTATCGCCTCGGGTACTCCATGTAACTTGACCACCTCCCTGATGAAGGCTGAAGCCACTGCCACTGCTGTGTAGGGGTGTCGGAGGGGATTGAAGTGCGCATACTTGCTCAACCTGTCCACCACCACTAAGATCACTGTGAACCCTTCTGAACGGGGCAACCCATCTATAGAGTCCATGGAGATCTCCTCCCTCACTCTTCCTGGTAGAGCTAACGGTTGCAGTAATCCTCCTTGTGACATAGCCAGGTACTTATTCCATTGGCAGATCTCACATCCGGCTATCATCTCCTCTACATCTTTACCCATCTCTTTCTTGTGCAATTTTGCCGTTAGCCTCCTGTATGTCTTCTGTATGCTTGAATGCCCCCCACTGCGCTTCCATGAAACTCCTAGAGTAAGTTTGGGATGTGGATCGAGGCATGGGGCATCACAAATCTCCCTTGGTATAGCAGTTTGTCTCCCTCCATTGAATATCCTGGGTGTCTATCCCCTTCTTTCAGTAACTATGTCCTGATCTTTTCCAAACCTTTATCTCTAGCACTTTCCTCTCTAATGGCCTCCCAGTTAAGCATCAGAGGAACAGATAGTGCCACGGCCTGCAACTCCGTCATGCATCTGGACAAGGCATCTGCTGCCTTGTTCTCCACTCCTGACCTATACTAAATCTCAAAGTCGTACCCAAGCAACTTGGACAGCCACCTTTGATATTCCTCTGTCACCATTCGTTGTTCCAACAGATATTTCAAATTGCGCTGATCTGTCCTGACAACGAAATGTCTCCCAAGTAAGTAGGGTCGCCACTTTTGGATGGACAAAACGATATCCATGAATTCTCTCTCATAGACTGACTTCATCCTAGCTCTAGCAGTCAAAAACCTGGCTGAAATAGGCAATGGGTCTACGATTCTGCATCAGCACTGCACCAAGCCTGTATCCGGACGAATCCATCTCCACAATGAAGGTCTGAGTGAAATCTGGACCGGCACCATAGTCTTCACCTTCTTCAAGCTCTCAAATGCTGATGTGGCCTCTTCCCCCCATAGGAACCCGTCCTTCTTCAATTGTTCAGTGAGCAGCCATGTTATAGAGCTGTATCCCTTCACGAATCTCCTATAGTAACCCGTCAGTCCTAGGAATCCCCTCAATTCCTTCAGATTTTTCGGCACTTGCCACCTTTTCATTGCTTCAATTTTGATTTGATCTGCTGCAACTCCCTCTTTTGACATCACATGGCCCAAGTACTCTACACTGGCTTGTGCAAAACAACATTTCTTCAAATTAGCCATCAACTGGTGCTCCTGCAGTAGCTGTAACACCCTCTTCAAATTCTCCCAGTGCTCCTCTTCTATCCTGCTGTAGACCAGGATGTCGTCAAAGAAAACCCGTACAAATTGTCTGAGATAATGTTTGAAAACCTTATTCATAAGGGCCTGGAAAGTAGCTGGAGCATTAGTGAGGACAAATGACATCACCAAGAACTCATAATGTCCTTCATGAGTTCTAAAGGCCATTTTCAGTATATCCTCCTTCATTGATCTGATGGTAACCCGATTTCAAGTCTATCTTACTGAAGATCACGGTCCCACTCAATTCATTTAGCAGCTTGTCAATGACTGGTATAGGAAACTTGTCAGGTACAGTTTTCTTCTTGAGTGTTCTGTAGTCCACACAAAAACGCTAGCTGACATCCTTCTTTTTCACCAACAGAACAGGGTTAGAAAAGGGACTGATGCTGGGTCGGATGATCTCTGCTTCCAGCATCTCTATAATCAACCTTTCTATTTCATCCTTCTGGAACTGAGGGTAGCGATAAGGTCGTACACTGATGGTTGACACTCCTTCCTTCAGCACGATGGCATGCTTCTGCTCCCTCTGTGGTGGCAATCCCTGAGGTGGCTGAAACACCTCTTGGAACTGCTGAATCAACGGCTGAATGGAAAGGGGTATGTCTCCTCCCTCCTTCAATCTCGCTCCCTCCAAACTGTGCAGCTCCACCAAAATCCCTCTGCCTGCCAACTGAATATCCCTCACCATCTTTTTAAGAGAAACCAGGGATTTGAAAAGCCCTGCATCTCCCTTAATCACTATCTTCCTTCCATCCACCATCAACTACATCGTGAGTGCTCCCCAATTCACTTTGGTGTCTCCCAAAGTTTGCAGCCATTTCATCCCCAAGATGACGTCTGTGCTCCCAAGCTCTAGTGGAAGAAAGTTTTCCCTCACCTGTATCTCCTGGATCGTCAGTCGCACTCCTCTACAAATCCCTTGGTTTTTCTCCACCTTCCCCATACCCATCATCACTTTGTAACAACCGGTGTCCACCAATCTCACTTCCAGTTGGTCGACGACCTGTATGGAAATAAAATTGTGAGTAGCCCCACTATCAATCAGCATCACAACCTCCCGGTCCTCTATCTCTCCCTTCACCTTCATAGTGTGATTCGTAGTGAACCCTACAACTGAGTTTAGGGAGACCTCAGCCAGATCCAAGTGTAGCTTCTCCTCCATCTCCTCCTCACCTCCCTCCTCAGTTTCCTCATCATCGCAGACGGTGAGAACCTGAAGAGTTCAATCCTTGCATCGATGTCCTGGTGTGTACTTTTCATCGCATCGAAAGCACAACCCCTTAGCCCTCTTCTCCTGCATCTCTTTCTCTGTTAGCCACTTGAAGTTTCCCCCATTTCCTCCTCCTATCTTCTCCTTAGTAGCCTCTCGATTCCCTCCTGTTGCAGGACCTTTAGGTGCGAGATGAGTAGTCTTCATCCTTTACGTGCCCCCGGTGCTGTTACTCCTGGCTCCCTTCTCCAAATTCGTTTGATTTTCCACCAGTTGGGCCAACTTCATGGCCTCCCCTAAGTCACGGGGCATCAACACCTTCACTGTTGCTCGGATCTCCGCCTTAAACCCTTTTATGAAATTCCCTTCCAACATTGTATCTGAAAGTCGCTCCTCCCTGCTAGCTAGGCGCTCAAACTGCTCCCGGTAATCTGCTACTGATCCCTCCTGTGTCAAAGCAAAGAACTGCTCATAGAAGTCTCCTCCCCAATCGGTTTGAAAATGCTCTATTATGCAGTCTTTAAATTCCCTCCAGTTCTTGATCGGCCTCCGTTGGTCTCTCCACTGAAACCACGATAGGGCTTTTCCTTCCAAGCACAATCCCGCTGCTGTCAGCTTCTCTCTACGGATTTCAAAATTCTTATTTTTTCCTTCCACCCCTTTTGTCACTGAAGCCGCTATTTGATTTTGAATCTCTAACATTTTTTTCATCATATCTCGGAGGTCGGCGACTTGTCCTTCCATGGAAGAAATCCTTTTCTCCACCATCGTTTTGATTTGATTCATCTCTCATTCAAATCTTTCCTTCAATGCATCCATCTTTTTTGGCCGCCATGGAAGAAATCTTTTCCTCCAATCTTTTGTTGTCTGGAACAAGCAGTGTGAATCATTACATTTTCATTCCAAGGTGAATCCCGAGCACATCCTATGAAATTTATAATACCTTTAGGAATGACCTGAGAGAAAGAGAGGTAGTATAATAGGAAAGTGATTTAGAAGACATTGAGGATTTGGTGGCAGTTGATTGAGGGTTACAGAACTATGATAGATTAAGGAGGATGGTAAAGAACTTTGATAATAAGGAACAAAGATTAGAGAAGAGAGCATATAACGAACAAGATAGAATTGGAATAAAGGGTTAGGAATTTAATTGTGTCAAGTACAGCTGTTGCTAATTTTGATTTTATAATTCTTAATATTATCACATATTACTAGGCTCTTATTGATATTTTTCCCAGGCTTCTAATAAGGAATTGATACTAAAGGAAAACAATACGAAAAATGAAAATGATAAATTGCATGTGGACCTCCGAAAAGAGCACCGCGCGAACGGGTCGATTGGAAGGACAGATTGGATCGTGCATACGACTAACCATTGAGGATAGAGGCTTTCACCAACACACCTCGATGGGTGGCAATATACACGACCTAGTCACGGGTTTCCCCCACCCGATACAAAGGCTCGAATGGGGTTTAGTAGATGTGGGGCCAAGTTTCCCACGGGCGCAAGCCCCCGTGGTTAATTACATCCCAGG
>NW_021319255.1:879684-895055 GCF_001605985.2 Dendrobium catenatum | reverse complement strand
GTTGAAACGATCCAACGGCTGAGATCGTGCCGGACCGAGCGCCGAACGACGGGAGCGGATCCACGGTTAGGAGAGACCGCGGGATCCTGCGATTAGAAGAGACCGCGGGATCCCGCGATCAGAGCCGTTGATCTGGGAATCAACGGCTCAAACGGCGCGAAGGCCATGCACAGCCCGTCCGACGCCCTAGGGGTGTTTTTTGTCGATTTCTCTCGATTGAGTGAATGAAATCGAACGAAACTTTAGATCTGGGATCTAATAGCGAAGAGCATTCGTGGGGGATGAAAAACAAGGTCTAAAACGCACTTAATCAAATGCTAATTAACTTTATGTTTTCTGACTAGGGTTTAGGATTATACCAAAAATAGTCGATGAAATCGAGGGATTTCTGGCTTGTTGCACTTGTAGGCTGTCCACGCTCCTAGTTGTAGCAGAAAGCACGAGCTCTCGACTCCTAGATCGCACGCAAAACGAACTGGAAGTTTCAAGCTCTCGGGTTCGCCGGAATCTCGCCGGCGGCGGCCTTGAACGGCCGGGATCTGGTCGGGGAAGGTGGGGAAACTCTCCAGGAACTCTCACCCGAAGTCTCAAGTCGTTTGGAGGCCGGGTGCCAGAGATTTTGGAAAAAGATCCCAAAATAATCCCTAAATTTTCCTATTTAAAGCTCTAATCAATGCGTGGACGGTTGGGATTAAATCAATAGGTAATTAGGAGGGAAATCTGACTCCAAAGCACGAAAATTTCAATTTCAAACGAAGGGGGAATCAATTAGAGCAATAAAGAGGGTTTAAATGACTCTTAATGGGTTGATTTGACCCATTTAGATCAGGATTGACCAAGTCCACGTTTGACTTGGTCAAACCAGTCAATGAGACCCCAGGGATGAAAGGGTTTGAGTTATGAACGAATTTGAATTGGATTTGGGCCTTTAATGGGCTTAATGGGTCAATTTTGACCCATTAAGACTTGGGTTGACCAAGTCAAAGTTGACTTGGTCAACTCAGTCCACCATGCCCATGGGTTTGACAAAATCAAGGTCAACATTGCACTAATTGAAAATGTTCTGAGAGACTAAAGCTTCATTTGGTACAATTTTTTTACTGCTTTCAACAACAGCTTTTTAGCATAATTTTTTTTTTTTTTGAAAATAATGAAAAAATAGTGGTTAAAAATTGTCCTAGATGAAGCCTAAATGAAAACAAGAAAGTTCATTTGGATCTTAATGTGATGTTAACTTATCTTCCATTATTATAGATCATATTCTGTGCGGATGATCTGTGAATAGTTTCGAGAAAAGTGTATGCGATGATTCATGTGCATTATATGCATTGTTGAGAATATACTTCACTAGGTGCAATGGTACCCATTTTCGAAGATAAGCTCTCCTAGTTGTGCAATGGCAATAACTATTACATTATGAAATGAAATATTAAGAAGCTTAGTGTGAAATCAAGTAGCTTTTCAAAGACATTCTCATACATGTTGTTGAACACTCCTATATTTCAGCGCAGACTAGCTAAGATCTGCGCTTCTTGCTCCTTGGAATTCCACCTCCTAGCCAGACTGCCAAATGCTTGTTGGACAACCAACTACTAGCCAGCTCAAAAGCTAGGTCCTACTGGCTTCGGTTCTTCTTTTGTTTTCCCCGTCTAATTCCTTTCTCTCCACTGCCATCTCATAGATTTGTGGGATCCTTGATGCCTTCTCAGCAATCTATGGGACTGTTATGATTATTTTGTAGTTGTTTCTATTTTATGTTTTCATATGTTTCTTATTAAAATTTTCTTGCATAGTTCTTCCCTTCTCTTTCTGATTTCTGAAGCTGGAACCCTTCTGGTTTTTTCTATTTTTCTGCTCTTTCAAATTTACTATTGCCACCATTACCATCTCCATGGACAACATCGCTCTTGTTCATATTATTTTGGTCTTAGATTCCCATAGGACTAGGAGATACAATAAGAATCTAGCAACAAAGTTGCAAAATATTAATTCAACATTTTGGTTGAATGAAAAGAATTATCTAAATTGTTGGTAATTTGTTTGCATGTTCTTGGAAGGAAGAGGTCACTTATTTTTGCCAATATAGTTGAACAAGGAGATCCCAAGTTTAAAGTTTGAGTTGAACATGACTTTTTGATGATGACCTGATTATGTAACTTTATGATTATATAGATAAGTGATACATGCATGTTCCTTGATGCAACAAAAGAAATATAGGACAAGTTAAATTAAATATATTCTAAAATCTGTGATGTTGCACAAATCTATGAAGTCGAGATTAAGATTTCATCAACATAGCAATGTGGATGATCCGTCATAGAATATTCCTAACCTATTGCAAATCCTATTGTAAAAGATGAAGTATTATTAATTCATCCAAATGAAAATTTACAAAGAAAAAACTAGCTTATCTTAAAAGGTTTGTTGAAATTTATTGAATATATGATTTTTTTTGTTGGATTAAATCTTGAGTTTGATGTTGTGGGGTATAAATTCTCAAAAAAAAAAAAAAAAAAAAAAAAAAAAAAAAAAAAAAAAAAAAAAAAAAAAAAACTAGTCAAAATTATTGCCATCATCCATGCGGAAGAATGAAGAAGGGAAGGCATGATTGCAACAACCCAATGTCGGGCTTGGCCTTAATATCAAAGATTGCCAACATCAAGAACTTTAACTCAAAGTACTCTTCTATTGAGGATCACAAGCAACTAAACATTGTAAAGATGGTCATTACAGATACTTTATGGTGCATATATTACAAAAAACCCTGACATTCAAATGAAATATGTTGGAAACTTCATAGAAACCACAAAATTAAAATTGGACAGCACAAGGAGGTGAGGTAAAAGAACCAAGACATGTATAAATAATGCAAATGAGAGAAGATGACACCAAGGAATTACCCTTGAGTTCTACAAAAAAGAAATAGAACAACTAAAAAACTTGCTTGGAGCACTGGAAAAAGATATTTATGGCAGGTACTTGTATTCTAGCATTCTTAGATATTGCCTGCTCTTCTTATGTCTTTAAAATATCAAAGATGTCCATTTCTAGCTCATAGATCATTAATTCAGGACCTATAAGACATATGACCAACTCCTTTTATAAATTTATTTCTTATACCCCTCCTGCAAGCAATAAGAAAATCATTGCCCATATGGATCCTAGCAGCCTAACCTTTCAATAAAATATTTTTATAAACAAAATTCCCCACACTCTAAACTATCCTCTATTTACCTAAATTATTTACCAACTTGTTATCTATCCAAAAGCTAACTAAAAATTTTAAATGCAATATTATATTTTATTCTTCATATTGTGTATTTTTAGGAACATGACACGAGGGGGGTGATTGTATTTTTCATACAATCTTCTATATAATCTCATCTTTCAATAGTCCTTGAATCTAATAAAAAAAATCTAGCCAACACCTGCGTCTAGTCACCCATTCTTTTTTGTCTTAAAAAATATGTTTCATTTATTATTCTAAGAAATCACCATTGACGAGTTTTATTTTGATATTTTTGAACTAGTAGAACACAAACCTCCTAATTTTTTAATGAGTGGTATAAGAAACTTTGTTATTTTTCTTTCATTCATAGTGACATATATGGACAACCCACTATGCCTAACGTCTCTTATGCTTGGTGTTTTGTGCCTTTTATCGATGATTATATTGGTGTTTCATGGATTTCTTTTACTAAAATTAGAAAATAATGTGATTACCATCTTTTTCGCCTTTAATAACATGATCAAACATTAATCTGGCGTTGAAATTAAAAGAGTCAAATTTAACAATGATAAAGACTATTTTAACCACACTCTCTCCTCATACTTCAAAGAGAAGATGAACTATACACGAGTCTCTTGTATGCATATACCACAATAAAATGGAACGGCTGAGCAAAAGAGGGACCACCTACATGCCATCATAAAAGCTCACCGTTTTTCTAAAGAATGTTCTAAAAGTTTATTAGGAAGAAATTATTATAGTTGTTGCTCACATCAAATCAATCACGTACAAGGGTCGTTTCATTCAAAAACTTTTTGCAAATCCTGTCCAATTTCTATCATCACTTCAACACCTCAACTAGCCTTGTTTCAAAAACATTTTGTAGTATAGTCTTTATTGATACATGTAGCCAACCCTACATAGTGAGATAAAGGATTGTTGTTGTTGTTGTTGTATAGATTTTATTGATACACATTCTCAAAATAAAGGAAAATGTGACCCATAAATAATTAAATATCTTCATTCGATATTCTCTCACACAAAAGCGATACAAATGCTATCACTCCCAAGAGAAAGGTATAAGTATATAACTATTAGTATCACCTTAAATGAAGAACACTACTTTATTATTTATTATTCTCAAGAAGAAATATCATTAATAAATGATAAAGAGTATTTTCTCATTGATTTCCATTTTGTGCCATGCCAAAATCAACTACTCCTACTCAAACCAATTCTACACCTTAGCCATTTCCTACATATTAATCCTTTAATCTTGGAAGTCCAATCAGCCGAATCAATTCCTGATACTGAATCCCTTGAGGGGACCATTGAACCTACAACTGAAAGGTGTCTTAATATCAAAAGTATAAGAAAACTTTTGAACACACTCTCATTTGTTTATCATACAAAATTTTCTCATGATCACCAAGTCTTTCATATTAACTTGCATTCTACTTTTATTACTATGACAATAAATGTGGAATAAAATAACAAATTTTTGAATAATATTATGAATAAGGAAATGGAAGCTCGTAAAATAAAAATAAGAAGTGAGGATTGAAAAACTTATCATAAGAAAAGAAATCAATTGGATGCATATGCATCTTTCCTATAAAGTACAATTCATATGGTTCACTCAAAAGATATAAAGTTAAATTAGTTGCTAAAGGCTATGCTCAAACATATGAAATTGATTACTATGAAACCTTTGTTTTAGTTGCTAGAATGAACGCTACTTTGAGCTTTTTTATTATTAGCAGCTAATCTAGACTGGCAAATACAAGAATTTAATTTTAAGAATTAATTCGTACATGGCAACCTAGAGGGTGTAGTGTATATGGCGGTACCACTAAGATTCCATTTAAATATAGAATAAAATGTATATATGCTAAAACAAGGCATTGTTTGTGTTGAAGCAATCTCCAAGGGCCTCGTTTGAATGATTCACCAAGGTAATACTCAATATGGGATGCAACAAAATCAATAGGTTCATACATTATTTGTAAAATAAAAAGCTTCAGGAGAAATCTCAACACTACTAATTTTTGTCTACGACAATATCATGACAAGTAGCTGTGTGGAATGATTGGAGAATTTGAATGAAGGATCATTTAAAGAATTTGAAGTTCAGGGTTAAGCAAGCTGAAATATTTTCTTGGCATTTAAGTTGCAAATTCTCATCATAGAATCTTGTTATCATAACAAAAAACATAATAAATTTATTGAAAGATAGGGGTAAATTGGGATGCTATGTAATTCAATTATAAACTCAATGATGCTTCATAAGGCAACAATAGAAACATTTTTCTATCAAAGAATTGTGGTAAGTAATGTAGCACAGAAAAGCAAGCTAAAGAGAAAAGAGCACGACTAATGACAAATTTTAAGCTGACTTAGTTTTTGTATTTAAAATTTAATAGTTTTATTTTTGTTAGTGTATGTGTAATTGTGTGAGAGACAATATCTGTTGTAATTTTTATATTTTTAACATTTATAGAATTTGGAAACTTGTAATTCCAAATTTGTATTTTTTTTTTTTTTTTAATATTTGAGTTTTCAAATTTTGAATTATGAAGAGATTATATGGAGGGAATATTAGAATGAAATTAAATGAAATTGGGTTGAAAAATGAAAGAAAAAAAATTACATGCAACTATGCCTTGCCTCCTCTTTGAAAAGTGGTAGTTACCCTTTCCGCCCCTTCACATGGCCAGCCTCCAACTCCTCCTCCCTTTTTTTTCTTGAATTTTGTTTTGATGTAAAACACTATAAATAGTTTATATTTATGAACATAATAAGGTTGATGTGTTTTTGAAGAGTTCATTCAAAGTGAGAATGAGGGCTAGGTAGCTTGCCACTCCTTGTAGAAATTGGGTTATATCTTTAATCCTAATCATTTTGGTGAATGATTGGTTTTATATGTATGCAAATATTTATGCTTTCTATTTGTAGATCTCTTCTTCTAACTTCCCTTTACAATATCAAACCAATCTCCCACCATTTACCCCACGAAACCCCTAGCAAAACCCATGTATAAGTTGTCGGCCATGAATGGCTCAAATAAGATCTAGTCTTGTTTCATTAACCATTTGAACACCTCAACATTGAGACAACAATATTCAATAAATTCAATCAAAAGTCCTGATCATATTTTTCATCTAGCCTACCTTGCTCCTTTGTCATTTATTTGCTTGCTTTTTCACGCTAAGAGTTTGATTGTTGGTTGCACCCAATCACCCTCTCTATAATCTTGCATTTGGACGTTATCAAAGAGAAATATTCATTGACCTTTACAAACATCAAATTATTATGACATTTTGCATTTTTACAGTCATGTTCTCTTATCAATATGCAGATTTTCATTCATAATTTAAGTTGTTTGAAAGGCTTTGAAACTGAGTCGCTATCATATCAAAGAAAATCACCAAACCAAGAGCATGTGAAAGCTTTCTTAACAAAATTTGACCGGAATAGAGTCTTGGGATGGTATTCACAGAAAAACTTGACAAGTCATGGCGTGCTTAAACAGAGAATACTGTTATCCAGTACTTTAGATGGAAGGAATAATGTGATTAGGACCGTATTAAATACTAGCTGAAAGAAGTAACGTATAGAAGCAACTGTACTGCTACATTTTGTGTATGGCATGAAGATTCTTTAATGAGAATGATCAGATACCCTGCATGGGCGCCTTTGTTGTGTTTTAAAAAAAAAAAAGAGGCCAAAAATAGAGTTACTGTAGATCTTTAGATACTTATTCCTCAGGTCACATTTATAGAGGATAAAACAAATCAATAATTGTATTCAAGGATTGCAGTTACTTAGAAGCCAAAACTCCAATGATAGAGATTCTGGATATAAGATTGATCATGACAAAGCTACTACTATTACTGATGATAAATTGATTAATTTTAAGAAAATACTTACTTGATCATAATCTTAAGCCATGCATGCATGCAACTAAGCAAAAACTTATGTATGAGTACGAAATTCAGGAAATACTTAGTTTATGATATGGGAAGGCAAAGTTTGGCTTGGGATTATATCATTTTTTCATTAATTGTAAAACATTTCTTGATACTTTGCGTGACCCTCATTTTGTTATGTAATAATCATGACTGCCATAGGCAATTACTTTTTACTGGAGAAAAAATATTAAATATTTAATGTCATCATATTTTATAGTAGATTTTTTATCCGCAAGCAACCGAGTGTATATATTTTGGTTGATTTTTTCTGTATATGATGGGATATTATAATGCCTTAGTAATGTCTTAGTTTATTAGTTCCATAAAAATTTCGCTCGATTGTGAATTACAAGGTACAGCTTGTGATCTCAAGCAACTAAAAGCATGAGTGTCACTAAACACTTTACACATACAAAAATTTGGCAATAATCAGATATTTTTTAGCTAAATAATTGATGCAATAAGTGTGCAGGTAAATACATCAAATTTATGGGGAAACAAGAATCTATGATTTCTTTCAGCTCATTAAATTGCTAAAAGTAGTGTGCGAAGAATCCTAAGGATTTGTTCACTTGCAAAAATTAATGAATAATTTGTTGTAGTCTGAGATCCGAAGGGAAGAACAGAGTTGGAAAATAATGCCTGGAGGTACTAAAAACACTCTCATAGTTGAACAATCCACTACTGTAGTAGAAGTCTTGAGTTAAACCTAGATCATGACCTAAGGTATTGAAAGAGGCAATTTTTGGTGTTATGTATGTAAAAAAAAAAAGAATCACTAAAAATAATTATTGAAAATTCCATGGCAAACCAACAATTTATAACATTTCTAAAAATAGGCAAAGACACGCTTATCAAACTTATAGTGATTGATTAAAGATGAAAAATAGTGATAATCTTGGGAATATTTTCTTAAATAAAGAGTAAATGAATCTTTTATACAAATTACTCAATTTTGAAAAGCTTCCAACACCTCCCTTTGGCCTCCAAAGATACTTTTTTTTCTTTTGGTCTCCATTTTACTAAGAGAGGGAAGAGATTTTAGATTACTGACTTAAAAGCATTAGCTCACATGACCTTTTATGCTCACCCATTCTCTTCTTACACTCATTCTCTTGGAAATCTCAAACTCAAAATTGTTGATGTATTTTTGCTCCTTATTGCTAGGACAGTGACCATTAGAATTAACTATGAGTTTTGTCTAAATTCAATCTTATATATTTGAAATCTCTCATTCAATCTCTTGTTTGTAAGCAAGGTAATGAACTTCACAACTTATCACATTATTATCCAAATCTTGTGAATTTAAGGATCAAAAATTGAAAAAGAGGATTGACAGTGCTAGCAAGGTCATGCTTTACTTCGATGAATATTCCAGAGAAAATAATTGTACCCATGCTATTAACAAAGATCTTTCTAGTCTTAAGAAAAATGATTGAATTATGTTATGGCAGTACATATTAAGTCATTTTATACGATTTTCAAATACTCTAAAAAAACCCCTGAAATGTGTCTTTTCTTTTAGAAAGGAGAATTTAAAATTATAGAAGCCTATTCTAATGCCAATTGTGTTGGGTCTATGGTGAACAGATCTAGTTCAGGATATATTGCCTATAGATGCCTATAGATGGAGTAATCTTATAATTTACACAGGACATTTGTCACCCCATGACTAATGAGATTTAGGCTTCGTTTAGGATTGCTTTTTTAGAAAGCTGTTTGAAGCAGTAAAAAAGTCGTCCTAAACGAAGGCTTCGTTTGGAGCGGCTTTCTTGCTGCTTCTTGAAGCAAGCTTTTAGGGCGGCTTTCTTGCTGCTTCTTAAAGCAATTTTTTAGTACGAAATTTTTAATTTTGTATTAAAAAATTACTTTAAGAAGCAATAAGAAAGTTGTCGCAAACAAAATCTTAGTCACTCAACTTTTTTTTTTTTCTTATAAAAATGTGAAACAGGTAACTTACTTTTTCATTCCTCATATCTATCAACGGCATTCAATGTTTCTGGTCATTTCCCTGCAGATCATGACTAGCTGAAGCATGTGAACATTGCTATGGGCAGAGATGGAGCAGCCATTCTTGCAGCCGCGACTTAGCAGTACAGGTAATCCTGTCTGTTGTTCATTAAAAGTAATAAAATAGGTCAAAAATATTCTGATCAAATCTTTTTATTAAAATGAATCTCAACATTATTATATTCTTTTTATTAAAATGAATCTCAACATTATTATATTTATTTTAAAATAAATATAATAAAATTATAATTGAATTTTCTTGCATTCATATAAAAAGAAAAATATTCATCTATCAAAATTTAAGTTTTACTAATTTAAAACGAGGAGTTGAAGACAAATAGGAAGAAAACGACTGAAATTTTTTGGACCAAAGTGCGACCACATGCATCGTTCAGTTTACTCTCCACATGCATTTTGGCCCTATATCACAGCGGAATTACTGCACTTTGTCCCTTTCTTGAATACTCAGACAATTCTACATGCCATGTTAATACAAGACTTTTGCCTCCTTCACTGTATAATCTTAACGTGTAGCTTAGAGTTCAAGATTCATGGAGTTTAATTTTTATTGAAGACTTTTTTTTTTAAGATTCTTTCCTTATGGCTTATGTTTTTGATATATTGGAATATTCAATGAGAATATTCTGTGAATAAATATGATTCCTTCAATAGCTCTATATCTGCCTTTGATTTTATTTGAGATAATTTTTTTACGATTTTATTTTTCAAATTGAAAGCTGCTTTCTACAATATTTTGAAGAAGTTATTTTATTTATAACAACGTTGTAAAATAATAAGAAAGCTGTCCCAAATGAAATCTTAGTTGATAGTTTATGGGCATTATTTCATGTAATTGTAATTGAATAATATAATGGAGTTTTTTTGTGAAAATTTTTGGCTTAGGATATTTTTGACCAAACTTTTAGTTAGAATTAGTCTTTTTTTTTTTTTTTTTAGATGAGTGTTAATATAAATTGAAAAAGTATCGTGATATTCTAATATAAATTATGTCGAATTACATTTGAAAGTCACTAATTTATTTTAAAACTCGCATAACATATGTAAAAGGAGTTTTAAAGTAAATTTAATAATTTTTAAATTCATCTTGTTATAATTTATTATGATATGATTTATTTGTATATAAAATTTAATTAATTGTTCATATATTATACAACTTATGCAACTTCAACATTCATTGACAAAATTTTGATCAAACTATTCTATCCAAATTTGTTCCTTTGATGGCGGATTAATTTTCATATCAAATAAAATCTCTGCATGCCTTTCATGATAGTCTTGCGTTTTAATTTCATTTTTGTTCTAAACAAAGGATGCTGCTGACTTTTAATAACGTCAGTTATGCATCAATGGCGCATTGTTTTGAGGACTAATTCCATGAAGACCGCATGGACTGTGCGACTGTGCTTAAATTGTTTGCAATTTAGCTTCTTCTGTTGTATTTCCTTCACAAAAGTCAAGATAGATTAATTAATTTCCTGCTTTTGCAGGTAATTTAGCTATGCATGTGATGGTGAAAGAAGCTTTTCTGAAAAGCTCCAAGCTATAAGGTTAGCTAAAAAAACTGATATTCTGGCTTCTGTATAGAAGCCTTAGCTTCTTGGCTTTGATAGCGTGCTTAATTGGCTTTTACTTGTTATCATGAACCATGCTTGAGCTTTCACAAATTAATCACAATAGTATTTTGGAGGCTTATTGTATACTTATAGATGACTTCTTGCGTTTCATTTAATAATGTTTTTTTTTCTTTTTTTTTTTAATATATCAATTTAGACACGCGAGAACTTTGATTTGTGTAAAAAAATATTTGTAATGAGAGGTCTTTTGTTGGAAAAATTATTCTGTGCGGACGCCGAACGTCATTCTGAGACTAAACAGAATGTGCCACGTCACATCTTCACTCGTTACTGCAGCTCGGTACCATTGATGTGACGCATTATGGTTGGTATCCGGACGGCGTTCAACATCCGGTCTCTGCACAAAATAATTTATCCTTTTATTGAATGTGTAAATGTGATACTTAATAAGAATTTTTGAATGTGATCTCCTCACACATCACTTGCTTCGCCGATTTTTTGCCTGTAGTAATTTCCTGCTCTCATTTACATGAGGTCAACCTCATCGATGCCACCTCTAGTGAGCTCTCGTCGTGATTTCCTTACACATCATTGATCCCATTGAATCCTTAAGCATTAAGATTTAATGATCAGCATAAGGAATATTTTTTATTCACTAATTCTATTAATGTATATGTTTGAACTGAGTGAATCAGAAGTTTTATTAAAAGTCCTGAACCTATAATCCCTACAGTCGGAGCCTAAGTATCCAATGATATTACTCGGGCGGGCAATTCTTCTCCCACACTCTTTTCTCACCGGAGATCAACACCAAGCTATTATTCCTGCAACATATAAAATGATATTTGTACATTTAAGGTTTTGTTTGGAATGACTTTTTTATTACTTTTTAAAACAGTTAGAAAGTCGTTGCAAAGGATTTAGGAGGGCTTTCTTAGTGCTTCTTAAAGCAGCTTTCTAGTATAAAAATTTTAATTTTTTATTAAAAACTTACTTTAAGAAGCAATAAGGAAGTCATTCCAAGGCTTTTGGGACTATTTTTTTTGTTTTTGTAATGTTGTTGTTAGTATTCAAATTTTTTAAAAGCAGGAAAAAAGTAATGGTCTAAAACTGTCTCGAATGAAGCCTAAGCTTTATTTAAGATGGTTTTTTTGCAACATTTTAAAGTATTTTTTTAATAAAAGATGTCTGATTAAAATTTTTTTTACCAAAAAATTGTTTTATAAAATATTAAGAAAGCTAATAAAGTCTTAATTAGTATTTTTTATGTATTAGAAAGCTAGCAAAGCCTTAATTAGCAAGCCATGTGGCACACAACGTAGGAGAAGGGCCTTTCTTGTAATAGACCATTGCTATCAGTGTATCACTATCACTTATCAGTTTAGAATTTTTTTACATTTTTAATGAGTTATTTTTTATTTTAGAAAGTCCTAAATAAAATTTAAGCGATTTTTTTTTTTTTTAAGATGCAAACTTGGATTTTTTTAATGTTAAATTATTTTTTATATATTTTAAGGTGGAGTGCATCTTTTAATATCATTTTTTACTATTTTTAGTCATATTTTAAAAAAAAATTGATTGTCATTTGTGTGATTAAAAATATTTCTAATTAAAATATCTAATTAGTTAATTTTTAATATAAAAAATTTATGATTAAATATTTGCTCACAAGAGTAAGGATTTATGCCCCAAAGGTTAGAAGGAAAATATTATTTCTCTAAGGTCAAATTTGAATCATATTTTTCAAAAGTTGTCAATTAAGAATTCAAAAAATAAAAAACATTTAGTCATTTTTTTCAAAAATATTTTTAAGATAAAAAAGTGGGAAATGGTTTTGGTTATAATCACAAAAAGAACATATGATATTAAAATTTAATATTTAATTATATTTTAAATAATATATAATTATATTTTTTAATTTATAGGAATGATTTATTCCTTAAATACTACATACTACAAAATTTCAATTAAATAATTGGGTTATGGAGGAATAATTATAGTAAAAAAATTATAGAGAATTCTATTAGATTAACTATAAATATTTTCTTATCCACATTTGCAATCGATAATCCACTTTATAGGATATGATTATGATTTTTACGATAAAATACATAACTTCGTACAATTACATATAAAATATATTAGATAAACTAGTTTTATTATTATTATTATTAGATAAACTAGTTGTAGCTAGTTGTGCGGCTTACAAGTTAAGCTTGAGTTTGGCTTCTAATTAGAGGAGTTGCACGCGAGTTCCCTCGACTAGCTCTTCTATTGAAAACCTATAATCAATTGATGACTATGTCATGTAAGTTGACGAGTTCTTTTGAGCGAATTGTCTTGATTAATATAAATGTGGTTTCATAAATCACTCGATCGATCGAGTTCAACATCTTAATAATAAGGATCAAATTAGTGCTAACTCTTCAGACAATCCGTTCAAGATTCAATTCTAGGTGGCATGAAACATTACCATATTTCTAAATATGCAAGTTCTAAGATCGATGTCCGGTTTCGTTTGGGACAACTTTCATACGGGTTTCTAAAGTTGCTTTCTAGTACAAAAATTTTTGAACTAAAAATTTTATACTAGAAATCAGTAAGAAAATTGTCCCAAATGAAATATCAATCAACCAAGAAATTATTACACTTGGAGTTTGTGCGGACGTAGAGCCACATCCACACTCCAATGAAATCATGACACGTAATTTTAGCGTGACCTAATGACCTGGCCAGCTTGTACACAGACTGTGTACAACTTATACAAACTGTGTACAACTTATACACAGTGTGTGCACAAGAAAATTTTATACACACTTTGGGCTTAATTAGGCCATCGATCTCGCTAGAAAAAAACACACACATGTCTTCATTATATTGAAAATCCAAATGTAACTCTACGTCTGCACTCCTCGCGTCATAATTTCTTCATAATCTCATTTTGACATGATTCAAGCCTTTATTATGACTTGATTAAGTTCAACAAAATGAAAAATGAGTATATAGCCAATCTAAAACCTCCCAAACTCATATTAAACGTATTTTTTTTAAGCTAATCTTAAACCAATGTAGAATTAGCTCAAGATCAAAGGTTGATCGCAGCCTTATTAATGATTGATGGCGCCAATCGCGCTGTCAGTACGTAAAAATTCATGAAAAACCGAAGTACTATATATTTTTTATTTCAACTAATCTATGTTGCTCTATTTATATAAGGTCCAATTGCTACGTGATTCAAACGCCACGTGGCAATGATAAATAATAGATTTTTAGTAGCTGTTGTCAATGAACTACAACAATCAGAAAGAAAGGTAAAGAATTTCCATACAATTTAAGGAAATTATTGATCAATAAATTACAATAATCTTGAAATTAATACAAAAAAAAATTATTAGAATTGTGTTAATATGTAAGAATTGAGGTTAGAAACGAGATCACAAATGCATGCATGAAATTGACTTAAATATAAAAGAATAATAAAATGGATGAAAAGTTATTGATTTTATGCCTCATTAATTTCCTTTATTAATGTTTGATCTAAAGTAAATGAAATGTATAATGAAAATTTGTTATACCCTTTAGTTTAATTTTAGTACATTTGGAAATTATTAGATTTAACGGATTTTCAAATTTTTTCTTTGTCATTATTGTCGATCGCAAGCCTCAACTACCACCGTGAGCCGCTACAGTGATACACTAGCTGCCAACAGTTACTCTGCTGCTCATATCAGCCACAACGATAGCCGACACCTTTCGCCGCCACTATTGCTACTTGCTTCAGATCACCGCCCACAAGCCACAACCCCTAGTTGTTGGCACAACATATTGCCCATTGGCCACTACTGCCTACTGATGCCGCCTCTCGATCATTGCTCATGACCATTGCAGCTAGCGACACCAAGCACTGCCTCACTAAGCCATCAACATATATGGCTAGCTGCTACCGTCTACTGCCTTGTCATTGAGGCTGCTATAGCCTACTGTTCATCGATTACATTCATTTCACTTCAAATCAAATGCATTTATTTTAAAATCCTCCAAATAATTCTAAGTATTTCAAATATATTATATTTATTTTACATTATTTTTTATTTTATTCTATATTTTTGTCCAATTAAATGACCCCTAAAAGAGTACGAAATTAGAATTAATATTAAACTTTTCTCGAAAAGTCCGAATAAAACTTCAACATTTCAGGGCTCATAAAAAGAATTTAGGGGTTTGGTGCCATCTAAAATCTTCTTAAAAACTAATATATATATCACGAATATTATTTATTCATAAATATATTTTTATTAATAATTTAATTATAATCCTCAAATCTTAACGTTTAGCTCATAATATCATTATAAAAATTTAAAAATTATTTTATTTCTTTAAACTAAGCATATCTGCTCCCACCGCTAGCCCTTCAACGGCTACCTTCCTGTATCCCAGCGTTGATCCGTGAACCCAGAGCCCCTTCCTTCTCCTCCATGCTTCCTCCTGTCTGTCCCTCTTATTCTGTTTCCCCGTTAACTTTGTAAACACAAACCACCGGACTTAATGCGTAGCGCGGTACTTCTT
>NW_021319255.1:856153-879637 GCF_001605985.2 Dendrobium catenatum | reverse complement strand
CGGTGCGGTGGGGAAGTGATTATCTGCTTAAGGCCGCCACGGTTTCTCCGAACGCACTTTATGTGCAGGTAGGTAAATTACTCTGTTAGCCATGACTGCTCTCGTGACTCCTGGATCAGCCCATGGGAACAAATAAATATTCTCAAGCGAGAGAATTTAAATATTTATATTTAATTATATAATACTAATATTTTTAAATCACTTCAAAAATAATATTAACGTTAATTTCCTTAAAACAAAATATATATTTTCATGCATATGCTTTGATGTAATTTAAATACTAAAATTATATATTTAAATAAATTTAATTTGTATATAAAGATTTTTATAAGTATATGTAAAATCTTCTGATATTTTTGATGCAGTCTAAAGATTAAATATTTTATATATATATAAATACTTTAAAAAATCAGTGATATGTATGCAAATATATAAACAAATTAATAATAATTAGAAATTGTAAGAACTTTAAAGAGACGTATAAGTTGATATTATTTGGGTTTGGGATCATTATTTAAATATTTAATTTTAAGTAATACCTTCTTATTTTGATCTAAACTTTGGGCAGAAACTCATTTAATATAAAAGATTGTAGAGAATATAATGGAATATTCAACCATTGAATATGATTTATGGTAATTATATTGATTATATTTCTTTGCACATGCATTAATTCTAAGTGAATTTAATTTTACTTATATGGAAAATAAATTGAAGTATTATTATAATTATAATTGATTTTTTTTCCTAATTATAAATGTATTTGGCATTGTTCAAAAAAGAAAATTAGTAGAAAATTTCCATTTAATATTTTTTAATGCCTTATAATTTTTAATAAATAAATACTTTCTAAAAAATTACAAAAAAAAAATCACAAACAAATAGTATACTAATACAGTAGAGAGGATAGATAATTTTAATAATCTAATACTGTAATACAGGTAGCTGATCCAAACGCTGATCACCGGTGCTGGGAGAGACCTGAGGACATGGACACCCCTCGCAACATCTACAAGGTGACGAATCAGAATCCAGGCTCAGACGTTGCGGCGGAGACAGCGGCGGCGTTGGCCGCGGCGTCCATCGTTTTTCAGCACTCGGATCCTTCGTACTCGTCCAGACTTCTGCAAACTGCCAAAAAGGTAACATCTTTGGTCTCAACTCTCAACTAATTAGCACTCGTACTTGTCATTTCTGATCCACTTTCTTAAAAGCGTTCGTTTGTTTTGCTTCAGGTGTTTGATTTTGCGGACAGATTCAGAGGATCTTACAGTGATTCTCTCAGCTCGGTGGTGTGCCCCTTCTACTGCTCGTACTCTGGATACCAAGTAAGCGGCCAACCGATATATAGAGTCCTTCGTAAATCTTAGGCTTTTCTTCATGTTTGAACAATGTTCAAGAGTGGATTATCTATGGATATCTACCAAATCAAAGCTCATAAACTTGAATAAGATCATAAATAAGAATCGTCAGATTCTATTTCTGATATAAGATTTTATAAAAATTCAAACGTAAATGAACATTCTTCAAGCTAAAACGAAATAATGAACCAGGATGAGCTTCTATGGGGAGCAGCATGGCTTCAACGAGCTTCAGGAAATGCCAGTTACATGTCCTACATCAAGTCAAATGGCCATGTCTTGGGTGCTGAAGACGACGATTTCTCCTTCAGCTGGGATGATAAGCGAGTGGGCACCAAAGTTCTGCTTTCTAAGGTAATTGAACAGCTCAATTATATCCTCTTCTTGTTGAGAAAACAGAGCAAAGGCTCTTTCATTAATCAAACTGGGGTTCTGGCGTCCACAGGCCTTCCTGGAACAAAAAGTTGCAGGGCTGCAGCTTTACAAGGTCCACACAGACAACTACATATGCTCTCTGGTGCCAGGATCAAGTGGCTTCCAAGCTCAATATACACCAGGTATACTTCTTATAAAAATATATTTATAATATTTACAACAACATAAAAATAAAAATTATTTTTGGCACAACATTTTCACAATCATCTTTATAAAATATTGTAGTCATCCCAAACAAGAGAAATTATTAGGTTAGGACACCAGAAGGAGAGAACAGTTTGGTTTTCTCTATCAACAGTAAAAGTACAGTCAAGACACAGCTGCTACAGTAACTGCGCTCAGACTGCATGCATAGAGAAAACTAGATAGTTATCTCCGTTGGTGTCCGTACCTAATAATTCCCCCCCACCCCCAAACAAACGCTTAAAAAACCATAAACTCCATGTTGCGGCCAACTAGTCGAGCTCGGCTTCTCCATTTTAATTACGGGTGTCAATTTCGGGTCACGGGTCGGGTTCGGGTCGAATCCGGAACTAACCCGGGTTCAAACGGGTTGACCCTAACCCGACCCGGGTAGGTAAACGGGTCAGAAATTCGAACCCGGACCTGACCCGACGGGTTGCCAGATTGACCCGACCTGACACAGGAAGGCGGGCCGCGGATGCAGGCGTTGATACGGGTGACCTAGCGCTGACGCGAGCAGCAGGGGCGGCCGCGCGGGGCGAGTGCGCTAGCACGGACGAGCGCGGGCAGCACGCAGGGGCGCGCGGGCAGGGCAAGGGTGAGCGGGCAACCTGGTAGGGGGCAGGCGGTCCTCGGGCAGCCGGGCAGGCACTGATACACCAATTGCGGCTCCACCACAGTCTCTGCTTCAACTCTCATCTCTCTAGCTAAGAAACAGGTAAAGCAAAACGATCAAATGAAGATTATAATATTCATAAATTAAGTTATGTGATCTTATATAAAATTCGTAACGATTATATTGTAAAAGTTCACTATCAATATTTTCTTTAAGAAGTAGATTCTCTCTCTTCTGCCAGCTCCTAAAAAATTTCTTCGTTCTCTCTTATTGGCTACCCCTCTCTTCCTCTGTACTATCTCCCCATCCTCTCTCCATTTGCTTATGATTAAAATATAAGCAAATGGGCGAGAACCCTGCAAAGATATAAACTACACGCCTTACATAAATTTGTGTGGCAGGTGGACTACATATTGGGCGAGAACCCTGCAAAGATATCATACATGGTGGGCTTCGGCGGCAAATACCCGCTCCACGTCCACCACCGCGGATCCTCCATCCCGTCGACCCGCGCGCTTCCGGGCCACATTTCCTGTAACGATGGATTCCAGTACTTGCACTCCAGCTCGCCGAACCCCAACGTTCTTGTCGGAGCCATTGTGGGCGGGCCAGATAGCAACGATGGGTTCGCCGATGACCGGGCCAATTATCAGCAATCGGAGCCCACCACATATATAAATGCTCCCATGGTCGGCGCTCTGGCGTTCTTTGCCGGCGCTGCGACGGCTTGAATTGTTGGTGTTTGTGTTGTAAGGTTAATTTGGAAGGCGAATGGACGGTGTGGCGTTGATTAGGAACCCCGCTCGCCGTCTTCTGAAGGAATTTATGTAGTTGGGAGTGTAATCATGCATATGGTGTTTTTAGGGGTTAGATAAAATCATAATAACAAAATGTGAAAAAAAAAAAAAAAAAAAAAAAGTTTGAAACAGCTCTATTACTACTTTTTAAATAAGTTTTTTTGGTACAAAACTTTTTTAAAAAATAATACGAAAGCTGATATATACTACTTTCTTGGGCTCTCTTTGGGGACAAATTATTCTGCTTGTTTATTGGACTGCGTCCAGAGTTGAATTAGGAAGTGGCAAGTTATTTTTTTATTTTATACCGGTGTTGTGTACCGTTATGTACTTGATGATGTGGCGCTTCCTAATTCGTCTACGGAATGTCCAATGACCGTAATCTCATAAAATAATTTCTTCTATTTGGGACATTTTTATAGTACATTTAAAAAAAAAATTATAAACATATTCCATAATTTGCCAAAATACACTAACTATCGACAACAAAAAACTCTACTAAAAAAAATACATATTTTCAAAATATAACCAAATTTATAGAGATTATGCATAGCATTATTTTAAGACTTTAATTACATTATAACATTATTTTTCAAAGTTCATATTATTTTCTATTCAATAAAATTTGCATGTATTTTAAAACCCTTAGTGTAAAATTTCCATAAAATATTCAAATGCTCAGAATCTCTCTCTATAACATATGAAAAGTTATGTCGTGAAAGTTTTACTAATACAAAGTTATCGTCATTTTTTTGTAATGAAAATATAAATTTAATCAAAAAATTAGGAAAATTTTCATATTTTTTTTTAACTGAGATAAGTATATTGTGACCTACTACTGTCTTGACAACTTTTAGAACTGGGCCAACGGCTAAAAAAATATGAAGCGACTCAAAATTCATCTTTCTCTTTATAAAATCCCTCTGTTTCTCTCACTTATTCGGTTGCTCAAAGAAACAAAGAGAACGGAATAGTGTATTTGGATATTTGTAAGTGCAAAAATGACCCAATGCCTAGGTACTCTAACGTGCTAGTTCATTTTGAAAACGACAAAGAGCACACCGTTGAGGCACCAGAAAATATAACACAGCACTGCTCCACACAAAAAGAAAAAAGATCAAAGATATATTCAAACCCCTAAAACCCACTCCAAAAGGCATTGAAACAATTTTCATACATATAAATCATTTTCAAGCACGTGCAAAAGAGTTTAAAACACTGAGATTTAAGAAATTGTCTTTTTCTAATATGGTATGAACTAGTTAAACTAAATACTTAATTTGGAGGTGTCACATATGATCCCTTCAACCTCTGTTGTCTGACTAAGGTCCATTTGAACTTTGTCACATGACTATGATCCCTTCGACCTTATTCGCCCGACTCTGATCCCTCTGACCTTCGTCCCCACTGACTACAATCTCTCTGACCTTCATCACCTGTTAACTACGTTCCCTCCAACCTTTATCACCCAATAACTATCCTTTCGACCTTAGTCGTCTGACTATGATCACTATGACCTCCATCGCCAGACCACTATCCTTTTAACCTCCATTGCCCACTGATTTTGATCCACCCTTATTTTCCTACAATAGTCCCTTCGACCTTAGTTGAACGACTACGATCCCTCCGACCTGTGTCATCCAATTAAGGTCCATCCGACCATAATCGTCAGCAGACTACTGTCCCTTTAACCTCCTAAACCCTACAACAGTCTCTTTGACCTCAATAGACCAACTATTATCCTTCCGACCTCCGTCACTTAATTATGTTGCATCTGACCATAGTGACCACTGACTCTGGTCCCCTAACCTTTATCACCTAACAAAAGACCCTTTGACCTTAGCATCCAGACTATGGTTCCTCTACCTCCATCACTCCACTACGGACCCTCCGACCGCAATCATCCATGACTACGATCCCCCTGACCACTGTTGCATGACAACTATCCTTCTGATCTCTATCATTAGTTGAGTACAATCCCTCCAACCTTCATCACCTGCCGACTACAATCCTTCAAACCTCTGTCACTCGACAACGGTCCCTTCAACCTCAGTCGTCTAACTACTTCCCTTTGAACTCCATCATCTGTCAACTGTGGTCCCTCTGACCTCTGTCACCCGATAATGGTCCCTTCGACCTCCTTCACCCAACTACGATCCCTCTGACATCTATCGTCTTCTGATTATGGTCCCTCCGACCTCTACTATTTGTCGACTACGATCCCTCTGACCTTTGTCACTTGACAATGGTCCTTCCACATATGTTGCTCAAATACAATCCCTCTGACCTTTATCGCCCAACTACGGTCCATCCAACCTCTGTCGCCTAATTACAGTCCCTCTGACCTCCATCACCTGACTAGGGTCCCTCCGATCTCCATTGCCCAACTATTGTCCCTTTGACCATGATCTCTCTCACTACCATTGCCTCCCTCCTACGGTTCTACCAAACAAATGAACATGATAATGTTCTCTTGAGGACACCTCTCATGCCATTGGATTTTTCTAATTTCAAACATGTAATGTGATATATACAATGTATATTTACTACTTGAGCCATCACCTTCCCCATAGGAAGGGCATCCTTTGTAACGATTAAGAAACACGAGCGAATTAATTTTAACTCGTTAAGGCTCTATGATTTTTTCCTGTTTTAGAGTTTTTATGTAAAAATCCTGATATCTCTAACTCTTTTATCTCTGTGTATATTGAATATTCATGCAAAGCAAGAATGTTAAACCTCATCTCTCTACCACTGCAAATGTTCTGGTACACAACAAATCTCATTATCTTCACTTGGGAAAAAAATTCTTATTTCTTCTTTTATATGGTGAATTATTATAATTGGGTCAACCCAATAATTTTTTTTCTTTTCTTGAATTCTCATATAAAAATTTCAAATCTCTTACCATTTGTTTCTATACATCTTGAATTTTAAACGCATCTAACATAAATATTATACTCGACTACTCTATTTATAGCTCTTCTTAAGAGTCGTAGGACCATCTAGGACTCGCTTTTCCTCGTGAACATTCCTTTGCGCTGCTTCGACTTCACATTAAATAGAGTTGTGAAAGAGTCGTTAAAGCATGCTTCTTCCCCTCCTTCAATGAAGACATTTTTCCTATCAAATTGAAAGTTACATTAGGAAAAAATTATTCTGTGTGGAATCAGACGCAGAACGTCGTCCGAAGACCAATCAGAATGCACAACTTCAACGGTACCGAACACAGAGATGACGTGACGCATTCTAATTTGTCTCCAAATGACGATTAGCATCCGCACAGAATAATTAATCCACATTAGGAGCTCACCACAGAGTTAACTAACTCTCCCCATTTGCACAAATCTCCTGAGCTACAACATTTATAAGATCTAGAATTTAAGATAAAATGGAGAAGCAACTAGATTTACATTTCTGTATAGTTTAGAGTAGTCAATTTTGTTGTTTAATAGGATTTCGATTAAATCAAGCCTAAATCCTACTCGAATGCTGCAGCCAAATAACTCCTAACTTTGGGCAACATAAAAGTTTGGGTGACAAAATTACCTAAATAACTCTTCTTATTTATTAAAACTGTAATTTTAATATTGGGCAATTACCCCACCCTCAACTAAGCATGGTTCCACCCCCACATAATAATTAATATCCATGAAAACTATTTTCCACATTCCCATAAAAAATACATCTTATATGTATGTTTACCTACACCTAACAATCATTGTTAAATCCGAAATTTAGATATCTTTTTTCTTGTTACATCAAACACACTAATAAGCATATACGTGTTAAGTGTTGCAGAGATGAGAATGCTCAGATCGATGAGTGGCTTTATCCTTAAATATAAAATACGAAATAAGCATATACATGAAGAGTAGCGTGAGTGGAAGATAAGATTAGAGAGAGCCATCTTAGATGATTTGATCATATAAAACAACAACCTTCCAATGACCCGGTTAAAAAAATAGATGTACTAAGTTTGACTTATATTAAAAACGATAAAAGTATACATTTAAAGACTTGATTAGAAAATACTAAAAATAATATTTCTTTATTAAATTTAATCGAAAATTTAATTTTTAACATGACACAATAGAAAAAAAAAAAATTTAACACACACTGAACGAAGAAAATAAAAGTACAGCAAACTAGAGGGCTGTGTTGTTCAGGAGAAACAGGCCGCTTTCATTTGTTTTTCATTAATATTATTTCACTTGACCAAAATTCTAGCACCATAATATAAATTAATCCAATTAAAAACCATAAACTTTATTATTTCTAAAAAAATAAAATAGAAACGGGCCGCAACATGATGTTAAATTTATCCAAAAAGCATAATCGTGCAGCGTTAATAAGCAAACTATGACTTTGTCTCACTTCATTTGAGACCGTTTTTTTCCTGCTTCTAAATAGCACTTTTTGGTACAAAATTAAATTTTTGTATTAAAAAACTATTTTAAGAAGCAGTAAAAAAATCATCCCAAACGAAGCCTATGTCAGACCACTAAAAACAAATAGGATAGCCAGTAAAACAAATTATAGAGCAGAAATCGATCACAGCTGCAGTTCAGACAGTTTAACTTCAAGCTGCTAGTTATAGCTGTCAATCTCAAATAACAAGAGAATAGCAATCGAAAAAAGTAACAATACATAAGGAAACATCAGTGTATTCATATTTTGGTGATAGTAATAATAAATATCTCTCAACTGAAGCTACAGTTATCACTCAGATAAGTTTCTTAATGTATTGCCGCATTGGGACAAGACAAACATACTTAGATGCAGAATACCAACAAGATAAATAACGACTGTCCGCAAATGCTGGTTGTGATTTCTAGTAAGGGCGGTATCTTCGACCGCGGTTTCCATCTCGCGCCCTATCGCCGCTATCACTAGATCCGCCGCCCCGGTCGCTCCTTCGATGTGCTTGCGGAGGTGGTGGCTGCGCTCCTGGTTGCTGCCTGAAAAAGTTGAAAAGCAAAGTATATATTGCAATCATCATTTAATGAAGGCTTCGTCTGGGACTGGCATTCTTCTTCTTTTTTAAAACGGCTTTCTAGTACAAAAATTTCTTGAATTTGAATTTTTTGTACATGAAAGCCTTTTTAAAAAGCAGTATGAAAGCTTCCCCAAACGAACCCGAAGATTGAAATAAAAGTGTATCCCAAGAGTAATTCTTACAGAACATAACCAAGGCGCCCATCAGGTAGAACCATTGGCACCATTCTCATTCCAGCAGGCATCGGACCTCTCCCATATATCATAGGCTACATGGTAAAGAACCAATTGACAACAGCAATCAGATAGAAAAACGCTTGAAAGTTGGTCAGTTACGACCGCTCAAGATAAGCAGGACAAAAGATTTTAGGTGGTACATTTCTATGGAGGTGCTCAAAAAATTAATTAAAAAAAAAAAAAAAGCAAAATCAAACCTGTCTCAATCCAGTTGCACCATAGCCAGCACCATAAGCCCCATAAGGATCTGCAGAGTAGCCGTAAGGAGGGAGTGCAGGATAACTCGGAAGAAGTCCAGGCTTATGCTGGCTTTCTGACTTCTTGTCCGTTTGAGGTTTTGCCAGGGAGACCTCTATTGTATGTCCTGTAGCACAAAAGTCACAAAAAAGTAAATTACAAACTTCAAGCATACATAATCATCTGATGAACTTGACACAGCTTGTTATTTTTTACAAAGCGGTAGTACTGAACATGTGGGAAACTGAAAATGGAAGGAAATTACCATCAATTTCATATTTCTCAGTTCCTTTGACTGCCTTCAGAGCACTAGATCTCTCAGCAAAATGAACAAACCCAAAATCTCTCTTTTGCCCAGCTTTAGCTGGTGGAAGAACAACTTTTGTAATCTCCCCATGCCGTTCGAAATTTTCCTTCAACTTTTCTGACGTAACACTTTCTGGCAAGTTTTTCACATAGATAGCCTTCACCTGTAAAAACCCAGATTGCCAAAACATTGAAAACTAAGAAGTTCAAAAGTCCTTCAAAATATAAATTCGAATATCTATTGCAAGTTAAAATTTTGCTTTTAAGCTGCTTACGAGAAGATGGAAGTAAAGACCAAAGAGGGATCAAGGAAAATCCTTCACCAACAGGAACTACATTTAATTTCTTTTGTCAGAATAATAACTTTTCACTAAATAATATTTCATTTGAGCTAGTCTATCCTTTTATAACCAAATTCTGTTGCACTGATGCAGTTCAACATACCTACAGTATTTGCTTAATAAATTTCAAAAAGAACCTGATCATCCAAGCCTTCTCCAACTAAATTTACAGATTCATCAAAACAGATGCAAGGATACCGTATCCTGGTAGAAACTAGCAACCCATACATTAAAAACTAAAAAAAAAAAAAAAACATAAAACAAAGCTTCCATGTAGGACTACAATGATGCTGATGTGAACAGAATGTCAGTGCTTCATAATACAATCCAACAATCATTAACCTCATCGGTCCAATTTGGGGCAAACTCTAAGAATCTTCCTAAATTATATGCATGTCTTCCTCCACAATTTTTACTCCTAGTTACCTTTAGTCTACCTTCATATACCTTTTAATCATGTTACATTAATTCTATCTACCTATTTTAATGGGAATCAGTTGAGTTCATTTGTAGATGCCCAAATATACAAGTGCATCCCACAATCTCATCTCCAATATATGTTTACTTGTAGGGTGAAGATTTTAATTCGAATATTAATGATTATTCGAAGACAATAAATTTTTTGTTTAGATCAAGCCAAACAAGCCGAACCATACTCCAAATTTTTGGCTCAATCTGATCTTAGAGCCAATTTCAAGCTTGGCATGGAATGGATAGAGCATATACATATACATATATGTACATGTATGTGTGTGCATAACAACAAGTATTTATCTCACAATATGAGGTCGGCTACATGAATCATTTTTCTTTATTGTATTCTATTAAGAATCAAATTCATTTAAATCTAATAAAAAAATATAATTTTTAATATTTTCTAATAAAACTTTTTTAGGTATACCTCTACATTTCTTGACATAGGCTTAATCTAATACATCCACTCTCCTAATAGAGTCAACAAAAGGCGGATATTTTATGTGATCAAACCATCTAAGGCGACTCTCTCTAATCTTATCTATCATTGGTGCTATCCAAACATTTTCACTTATAAACTCAATTTGCATTCTCTCTAAGTGTAAAGTCACTCATCCACCTTAGCATCCTCATATCTACAACACTTAATTTTATCCTTCTCTTTTAATGGCCAACACTCAACATCATAAAGCATTGTAGGTCTCACCACCATCTTATAAAATTTTCCCTTAAATTTTAATGGTACTTTTCAATCACATAACATGCCCGATACATTCCTCTAGTTCAAACATCCAACTTAAATTCTACTAATAACATCCTCACCTATCTCACCATCGTTTTGAACAATATACCCAAGATATCTAAAATATGCACTCTTTTTAATTGACTTAATCACCCAATTCACAATCCTACCACTAGATCTATTACTAATAAAATACACTCCATGTATTCAATTTTAGATGTACCCACACAAAAACCTTTAAACTTTACAAGTGGCCTCCATAATTCAAGTTTTCATCAACTCCCTCTCTAGTCTTATGAACAAGAAGAATATCATCAGCAAAAAGCATACACTAAGGTCTTGCAAATGTATAGTAAGAACTTCCATGAATAAACAAAAAGATATGGGCTTAAAACTTATCCTTGATGTAAACCAACTAAAATACTTGGTCAAATCACCTTGTGTTTGAACACAGATAACAACTCCTGTATGCATATCCTCACTTAAATGGTTATGATAGAACTATATGTATATGGTTTTGATTTGCAGGTGGCCAAGCTTATGAAAGGGCAAATAAAGTTATATAATTATGCATAATCAATCTTGCTTGCAAGTGCTATCATAATAAGCTCAAGCCCTAATTAGGCACGGCCAATAGGAGCTATGGATATAGCTTGGCACTAATTTATGCCAAGCATTATGTGGATATATATTTTATTGTGCTAACTTTATCTTATCTTGTAGGGGTAATATTTATTTATTTTTTAATCATGTAATTTTAGTTTAGGAAAACTATGTAGGTATGTGGGTTATTTTAGAAGGCAGGAGCCAATTGCTGATGTAGATAGACGAGTTCAAGACCCCACATATCATTTTATTTATATATAGTTTTAGGTTGAGTTATAATTATAGTAGAGTTCAGCTACTTTTTTTTCTTTACTGGGATGTTTTGCAGAACCAAACTCCACTTATGTCCTCTATTATTACTTTATTATATGGTGATTGATTTTTTTTATTTTGCTTGCGCACTAGAATTGCATGATTTTTCTTAGGTTTCTTTATTTTTTTTTTTTGCTTTGGGGTGGCATGGACTTGTGTCCTCGTTAGGCTCTTAGGATGTTAAACTTTCTACAATAAATAACCAATTGACTTAAAAAGGAAAAAATGATTATTTTCTTTAAAAAAATAAAAAATGCATGGCTTTCTTTAAAGCTATTTTTTAAAATAATAATCAACCCAATCTCAAGTCAATAAAAACCCCAAACTGACACCCGCATGCATAGCCTAGTGAGTCAGCATGTTAGATTTACTTTTTTGGCAAATCCACTCATAGTAAGATAACCAAAAAAAATTGCATAAGCATTTCATGTCCACACATGGTCGAACAGCCCTTGCTTTAGTGGCGGGGTTATAAGTCTTATTCTTAATAATAACATCCACCCTATCTTGCATTTGCATAGAGACTTGAATTCATTAATTTAAATGTGCTTAGGTGGGCTTAGATAGTTGTCATTTCCAGGCAGAATAGTAAGTCCCTGCCATGGGCATCTTTAGCCCCTTTTTGAGTCGTAAGTCCGATCGCACATTTGCATTAGACTATGTAGAGGGCTATACCATATAGGGGTGTCAATTTCGGGTCACGGTTCGGGTTCTGGTCGAACCCGGAACTGACCCGGGTTCAATCGGGTTGACCCTAACCCGACCCGGGTAGGCAAACGTGTCGAAATCCTGGACCCGAACCCGACCCGCTTCGGGTTCGGGTCAACCCGACACGACCCGGGCAGCGGCGCGGGTTCGCGATTTCGCAGCGCCAGCGGGTTCGGCGTTTCGGCGGACGGCGGTTCACAGCGTGATGGGACGGCGGGCCGGCGAGCAGCAGCGGTCGAGGCTGTCATTTCGGGTCATTTCCGGGTTTCCGGGTCAACCCGAACCCGACTCGGTTTTTCAAACGGGTCGAAAACTCGAACCCGACCCGGTTCGGGTTCGGGTTGACCCGAACCCGAAATTTTCGAGTCGGGTCCGGGTCGAATTTTCGTGTCGTGTCAAATATTGACAGCCCTAATACCATAGATGTATATTAAGTCCCTACAATAGATTTAGATTCGAGGCTAGCATCATTTTATGGTGTACTAGTTCTCTTATGGGCAATCCAAATGGAATAGTTGACATTGTGGTATGATAGCAAGCCTTATTTTCTAATAAAATGATCAATTTTAACCTAGGATTAAATAGGATAATTGTTAAAATATAAAGCCTAACATAGGTTGAGGCTTTCTTTTGGGTATATTGAGCCTCTTAAGCTTATGTGCTCCTAGTGTTATCTTCCTTTGGAATGCAAATCTTTTCTGTGCTTGAGTGGTCCCATTTGATATCTAGAGTATACAATATTTCATGACATGTTATCTTCGATAATCTTATGACCCAATCATGACTTTAATCGAGAGTTTTCTAGGGCCTAAAAGCCTTAGGATATAATTAACTATAGGAACTTACTCTTATAGGGAACTAAGCCTCAAAATTAAATAAACCTCATCTAACTTTATTTGTGATAGATAGGGAAAATCTTTGGGATAGATACTTATTATTATATGTGTATTTACCTTTTGAATCTGTAAAGAGAATTGTTTTCTCTCTCTCCTAGATAGTACAGTCCCCTCTTTTTCAGAGCATTCAAGGGAGAAATATACATATAATTCATCTTCCTTTTACTGAACCCATGAGGGGGTTTGTTTCCATCTCCCAATGTGGTACATTTGCTCTTTTCCTTTGTGGTGTGTCTTTCGAATCCCACACTAAAAATTAATCTGTTGTGATTCTCACAAGTACTATTTCAAATTTATGCCTTTACATGCCCATAACAATGCTACTAGGTCAGTTCTTTGTTGTAGCATTAGTTGACATAGGAATGACCCCAGTCGTTTGATATTTACAAAGAAAGTTGTTGCTCCACCTAGTTCACTAAATATGCTATCCAATTAATGAGCTCTTCATCCCTAAGATAGGCTCATCATCTTACATATTTCTATTTCTAAACTAAACACAAACCTATCTCAAATATTTCTCAAAAATTAAAACTTATGGATAAATAGGGAACACAGCCAATTATAAGATGGCATAAGATCAATTACAAATCAAATTCCAAGAAGACCTTAACTTCATAACTTTTATTATTCAAATCCATAAATCATAGACAATCTAACTATAGCTCTATTAAATTTATATTTGTGTGACCCTTGTAAAACTATACTATGAAGGAATTCAAATTCAATCAATTAATTTGGGTTGATTGAAGTATCAATTCAAATTTATCTTTGTACAACCATAATAATTCTATTGGGACGGTACCCTATTTGGCAATTTATTGCCACAAAAAGGACCCCACCTATATGGTATTTACAGAGCAAATCATTGCTCCGCCTAATTCGCTAAATAAACTATCCAATCAAACAGCTCTTCACTCATAAATTTGGCTCATCTCCTCCCTTCTTTTTTGTTTCTCAACTCAGTAGTATATTTTCTTAAGATAAAAAACATATCCTAAATATTTGTTATTAAATAGAAGTATGGGACAAGGCTAGTTACATATAAATATAATATAAGGCTGATTACAAATGAAAATCGATCCTTCATCTACTATGCGGGAAACTAGAGCTCATAATATCCTTATCCTCAAACTGCAATGATAACCCAACAAAATTGTACTCAGTAATTCTCTCCATTCTTCTTAATTGATGGCATCTATGTAGATCATAGCCAACTTTTTGACAAAGTCAACCTATTTTCAATAGGTATATTATTTTTCTTCATTATAATCAGCACTGAATTATGCTATTTTTTTGCTATGATTTTTGGAATTTCTCTAGGAAAGAAAGTTGGTTCATTCAATATTGCTTAGAGATCATTAATGTGTTATTAGCAAATCTATAAACAATCATTTTATTATCCAATTTTTTATCAGTTGGTGTAACCTAATCTATAAAAGAATGTGCAATTAATTTAGTGAATATTTTCAATTTCCTCATTGTGGCATAATCATGGTGCATATGCTATAAATATCAGAGAATATGTTGATGGAAAGTTGAAAAAATTTTGAGAGAAAAAGGATAATGTTGTGTGTAAACTTGAACTTATCTTGTGTCAAGGAGCACTTAAATACTTTGCAATCATTCCATGGAACCTAACATAATGCAAATAGCCAAAACCATATGAAGGATGAAAAATGTTCTCAATTTTGCAACATCTAAAATGAGAACGCAAACTCCTATACAGAGGAGTCAAGCAGATTAAAAAACTAAAATGCACTTACATGCAAACATACATTAAGAACTATACATATCACTAAGTTACTGGAGAACAAACAAAACGAAAATGCATGATAAGCACAAAATTAAATACATGAAAATGATAATAACAAAAATAGAGACAATTATGAATCTCCAACTTATAATCTACAAATTTAGGAGGACGCATATCACGATCGAATCCCCTGGAGCGGAAAAAAAAATAGAAGTTATTTGAAGAGTAAAAGGATGATTATCTAAAAGACTTTGTGGGGAAGGGGTCCAAGGGTCATCAAATAATGAGCCATAGCATTAATGGAAAATAAGAGTCGTAGTACAAGGGGTCATAGCATCAATAGAAAGGTAAGCGTTAAAACATATATGGGTTAATGATGCAGACAAGAGTACATTGATATTCAATATATTTTTGAACTGATTATAGAGAGGCTTAAAAATTATTAAAATGGAGCAGCTTATAGCATCCTTTTTGCAAATCAGATAATTCTAATAAGTGAACCATCCACAAAAACAAGTGAAAAATTAGAATACTTGAGAAAATATTTAGAAGATAAAAGTCTAATAATTAGTTAAGCAATGATTAAGTGAATGGTATGGAATTTTAATGGGTGTCAATTTAACAATACTCATGTAACATTATTAGAAGATAAGTTGATGCCTAGGTATGATAGATTTAATATATTGAATTTTTATACAAGAGAATGGAAATATAGACAAGAATATAACTTCTAGAGTTAAAGCCAAATAGTTAAGATGAAAAAGTGTCTTAAAATCTGTATGTGATATGACAATACCATAAAGTCTTAAAGGTAAATTTAATAAAATCATAATTAGATTGGCGATGTTACATGGATGTGCATGTTGGGTTGTTAAAAAGTCATTAATATTTAAAATGAGTGCATCAAAAATTAAAAAATTTTAGAAGATAGTAGAAAAATCTTGTAATATATATCTCTTAAGAGTCCCAAAAACTTAGCTTATTGAGCTTAGGATTACATTTAAATCATCTTACTCTTAAAATTCATTCACAAAATCTATTAACTAAATTACTTCAATATTGCTTACAAATGTAAAATCTAAATAAATATCTCACAAGGACCTAAACTTTAGCTTCATGCATCTATAACAAAGCTAAATCCACTTCACCATTTTGAAAAAATACATAATAGCTCATTAATCATTATACTATTCATTACGCCCTTCAAAAAAGATATCTTCATTAAACTCTTATTTAATAATTCTATTCATTATGCTCTTCGAAAAAGATATCTTCATTAAACTCTTATTTAATATTTCTTTAGAATAGTGTTCACATATTTCTTCGATCTCTACATATTTAAATAAATCCATACTACCATCATTTTCTATGCATGTAACTTTAGCAAAGTTATAAAAGTTTAATATTTTGCAATAGCTATTTTATATAGCTCGTTTTTTTTTCTTCAAGGATATGTACTCGTTATACAAATTGCCAAATAATAGCTTTTACTTTACCTAACAAATTTTTTTGTGTGACTTATAACTTCCTTATACGAATAAATGTCTACCTAAAAGTACAAATGAGCACATATGCATGGTTGTTGACCCACTAAATATATAACCAATGAATTGTTATAAAATTCTTGACCTTAAATGTAATATCAAGACAACACATTATCATTTATATCATTAAAATCATTGGCATACATGATTTTAATAAATCATTAATTGAATGCATGATATGCATCACATTTTTTTTAAATTGATAATTATTATAACATGAGATAATTGTATTTTCAATGTAGAGTCTGTCAAATAGCTTGGAATTAAATACTTGGGTTTCGATGCTATTTAGATTATAATTTATAATTTTACTCAAGACAGAATGTGAACCAAGTACATAAGAGAAAAGGTTGGAGTAGCTCCAGTGGCAGATAAGATTAGAGAGAGTCGCCTTAGATGGTTTGGTCGCATAAAGCACCGGATTTTTGATGACACGATTATGAGAGTAGATGTATTAGATTTGACCTATGTTAAGAAAGGTAAAGGTAGACCTAAAAAGACTTGGTTAAAAATGACTCTTTTTTATTAGATTTAAATGAGAATTTGATTCTTAACATGACACAATTGAGAAAAAGGATTCATGTCGCCAACCTCACATAGAGGGACAAAAGCTTGATGTTGTTGTTGTTGGTGGTGGTGCTACATGGGCAAAACAACACTTTCGCGTGAGATCTAATATATCATCCAATTACCATTGTTTTTTTTTTTCTCACAACCATAACAAATGGTCAATTATGATGAAATTTGATGAAAGTAGATTAGCAAAAAATATTCATGTTGTTGCTAACAATAAAAAATATTATTTTTATTTTAAAAACCATTTAAAATAGTTGACACAAGAATTTAAAAATTGGCATAAAGCAATAATTTTGAAAATACCACTCAGTCCTTTTCTCAGTGTTCACCTTTTCAAACATTTTTTATATAAATATTTAAGAAATCCCCTTAAACTTCTAAAGAACATGTTTCAGACAACAAGGTTCATTAGCATCTCATTAAACCTCAATCAACCCAATAAAGCATATTTTAGATTTTAGGAAGTATTCAAGGGCTAAAACTATATCATCTATCCAGAAGTAATCCATGAAACAAACATTAAAAGTAAAATAAGTTTACTTTCCATGCAGGACTTCATTCCTCTCTGCAAATTGAGTTGTGAACAAATTCATATTATATATAATGGTTTTACCTGAGCAGCAGCAGAAGCATCAGCTGAATTTTTAGGGTCAGCCCAACTAACAGTGGGAGTGCTTCCATCAATCTTAAAATTTGATCTTGACATTTTCTGCCGTGCATAATCAGCGCATGCATTGTTGTAGTACTCAACAAAGACAAATCCACGATTACGGCTTGGATTTTGTGGGTCCTGCAACAGAGTTTCAAAAGAATGTGATCAAAAATCTCAGACTGATTGAGTCCTACAAAGGGAAAAGGTACCTTGAAGCATTCAATGTTTTCAACTCCAGGACCAGTCTCCTCAAGGATTCGCTTCAATTCTTCCTCAGCTAAACTTTTTGGTACATTTCCAATAAACAATCTATGTTTAACTTGTGACAAGGAACATCTCAATGTTCTCCCCTGAAAGAACAGGGTCTAAAAATCCACACAAAAAAGGGGGTGGAAGGGAAAACGGCCAGCTACACGGAACATTACCTTAAAATCTTTGTCCTGGATCTCTTCAACGGCCATCTGTGCAGCATCCTTCGTTGTGAATACAATGAAAGCAAAACCTTTGCTCTCCTTTTTATCCTTATCTTTCACTAGCCTTACCTGAACAATCAGAAAATTACACTATTTCCTGGAAGTAGCAGTTGTAGCTCAAGAAATAGAACACTTTTACCTCATATATTTCACCAAAGGATTCACAAAGATCTCTCAGCTCTTCGTCTGTCACATCACGTGGTAGGCCACCAACAAAAACTTCAGATCCATGCGGAGGAAGAGCCAGCAGTTCAGCATGCTTCTGCCTTTCTTCCTCATCAATTGTTCTCTTAGTTGTCTCTTCATCCTTCAAAGGGCTAGAAGTATTATTTAGCTCATCAGATGATGAAACTTTATCATCCCCTTCACCTTCAGATTCGTGATCTTCTTCTTCTTCACGGTATTCATCATTCTGCTCTTCTTCATTGTACTCATCCCTTACCCTCCTGTATCCATCTTCATCTCCAGCATCTTCATCATCCATCATGTCTTCAATGTCATTGTCACCATCAAGGTCAATCTGCTCATCTGCCTCCACAGAAGCATGGTGCTCAGCCATGTTTTGTTATCTAGATAACCTAGACAATGAGGGCCCGCGGTATTGGAAACAAACTTAAGTGTCACAAGTCATGAAAAGTAATATTCAAATGAATGAGTATTACTGAGCCAACATAATGAGGAAGGGAAATTGAATTAAGAAAGTAAGATCCATATTTATGTCGTATCTCATTCTAAAGTAACAGATTTAGCTGCTAAGAAAAAAAAAATCTGAACCTGCAAATGTTAAGGTATCCAAAGCCAACAAATTCTAATCTTTATTCAAGCATTTGAAGTTTTGCCGAACACAATTATTCAGCTTCCTTAAGTTAACCCAATCCAGAAGTCTGTGTGGGTGTGAGGGGGATTTTAATAGCAAGAAGGTTCGCATCAATGAACAACAAACTTGCACCATCACCGACCTCCAATTAAATGCTCATGCTTTTGATTTTTCACTCTTATAATATCCGATTCAATTTCCCCTTAAACTGGTATCTTCTTTATCTCACAATAAACATGGGAACAAAGAAACCCCCTAGTTTAGAAGAAGGCGTTGATAAATTACTTCAGGATCGCGGTAAAAACCCCAAATCCCAAAAAAGATGGTCAGTTCAAAAAAAAAATTGTTCATTCCAGCTCGCGAAGCAAGTAGAGAGCAAAAATCTGACGAAATAATGACTAAACAAACAAACAAAAAACCATTGGATTCATCCCATCCCCATCAAATTCCCAAAACGAATAACAACGAAAACATGGAGACGCCAGAATCGGAAAAAAAAAAAAACCCCTCGCCGATGGAAATAGGAAAACCCTAACTTGATCTCAACGACAGGATGCAAACTTACCCATCTCAGAATCCTTTGGCCTGGAAAGCTTGTTAAGAAATAGATGGACGGAAGAGAAGATGGAGAAAAAGAGTAGAGATAATTAGAAGGATAAATCTTACAGGTCGAGGATCGCCACCGCGTCCGGTTAGGTGGATGAGAGAGAGGAAGAGAGAGAAACGGCAGGGGCCTCCGGCAGAATAACTCACCGCTCGCGGTGGGTTGGGGCTCCACCTTAAAGCTTCACGTGATTGGATGAAAATGAAGTGCTATTCGTAGTCGCGCAGTTGAAACACGTGACGAGTATCTTGTCGTTCGATGGAAATTGGACGGTGATTTGCTAAAAAAAACAGGTAATTTATCATAATCATAGATTGTAAAAATTGGACCAACCAATAAATTGAAAAATAGAAGAGGTTTTAAAATTGATTCATCGAATTCGGAATAACATTAAAAATAATAATAATTTAAAATTAATCAAATTAATCTAATAATAATGATAAAAAATTAAATAAATTCATAATATATATATATTAAATATATTATATATTATATATAGATATATTATATATATATAATATTATATATATATATATATATAATATATATAAAGTTAAAAGAAATAATTTATTACATATATAATTATATATTTAATATAAATAATATTAATTTTAAATTTTAAAATTATCAATATTTATATAATCTTTCTGATTTAATTATAGATCAATATTTAGTAATCTTTGATTTAATCATCAATTTAATAGGAAATCTAATTCTTTATATAAACTATATAATTAAATATAAATAATTACAAATTTATGTTATATATATTTAGGTATAAATTACATCTAAAAACTATTCATATATTAAGACTTGAATTTGCCTCAATTGATATAAATGTCCCAAAAAAAAAAAACTTAAATTTTGAATATATATCCATTGTTTTGAAAAATCAGATCGGATCGGCGCAATTTCGACTAGTTTATCATGAACCGGTATGTGGCCGGTACATGAGTCCTCCTGAAAAAACCAGTCTAGATCAACAAACTAAAGGTCCTCCTTGGAAAACTAAATTTAAAATATGAAGTTAAATCATATTAAGAAAACATGAAATAAGATTAAAAACTAAAATGTGCTGGTTGTACTTTATAATATAATTTATAAACATGACAACATATAGTTTTGATGTTTTATACCCCAAAATATAATACCAAAATTTGTAATTATTTATATTAAATTTAATATTTATTTATATAGAAAATGAGATTTCTACTTAAACTATGAAGATAAAAGATCAAAGGTAAGGATATTGATATAATTAAATCCCCAAGAGATTATAAATATTGATGATTTTAAATTTAAAATTAAATAGTGGATTAATTTAATATATTTACATTATAGCTTGTATTATGTTAATCATTATTTCCCTATTTAACTTGATATATATTATGGATTATATATATATTGAATTTTTATTTAAATTTTATCTACTTATTAATTAGAATATTATTTTAATATCATATATTATGATTTTATTATTTTGTTTTCCCCGATTCGACTGATCCAAATTTTTAAACCTCTCATTCTAATTTTAATTCGGTTGGGTCCAATTTTACCATCTTTGATTATGATAAACTACCTGTTTTTTAGCAAACACCGTCCAATCTCCAATCGATACTGACAAAATCGTCACGTGTTTCAACTGCGCATACGATAGCACTTCCCATTTTCCATTCCAATCACGGTGATAGGCTTTTTAAAGGTACGTCGAGCCCCAAACCTCAGCCAGCAGCGATGCGGCTGCAATCGAAAACTGGTTGGGTGAGTATGCGATTGCCGGCAGCCCCTTGCCGTTCTCCTCTCTCTCTCTCCTCCTAACCTGAGGGCGGTGAGTGGTGATCTCGACTGTTAAGATTACCTTCTAATCCTACCTTTTTCCTCCATCCATTTCTCTTCCGCCATCTATTTCTTACAACATTTAGGCCAAAATGATTCTGAGAATGGGTAAGGTTTGTATCCTGTGTCAGTGAGTTCAAGTTTTTAGGTTTCCTATTTCCTGTCAAATTGTCAGTTTTGCTTCCAAGGTCGTCCAGGGACGAATAAGTTGGATCGTCCGGTATGACGCATCGCGTTACAGTGTTTGTTTCAAGGAAAAACTGTTCTGTTCCTGTATGGTTCATCTGGACGGAAAAATGTTGGATCGTCTGGACGAAAATTATTTCCACGAGAACCGTCGCCGGGGACGATTAATTAAATCTCGTTTTTTTTTTGTTTTCTTTTGGAACGAAGTTTTTTTTTCCCCTCCAGAGAAGCTGAAGATCGTTGTGCCAGGACGGAAAGCTCAATCGATCTCAGGGACGATCAGTTCTGGCATATATATATAAATGAGAATTTTGAAAGAAGAGAAAAGTGTAAGGAGAGAGAAAAACGAGGAAAAAAGTGAGAAAAAGTGGATTTATCGGACGAACGTCGAAGCTATGTTTTCGTCAAGAGACTGTTCAGGAAACTTGTTGTACGCAATGGTTAAGAAAACATTTCTTGCCTTCTCAATTTTTCAGAACGGCGCATATATTTTCTGTCCGGATTTTCATTTGTTAGCGATTTTCGGTCCGTATTTTCCGACTGCGCTTTAGGTTTTTTACCGCGTAACTTTTTGTATGTTGTTGACGTGTCGGGGTGTGCACCATTTTGAATATATTTGGAATTTTTGTACCGGGATCGTTTTTTGATTTGACGACGTTTTATTCCGTATGTATTTTTTCTGTGGTGAATATTAATATTGATGGCAGTTTAGAATAAATTTCTTGAAATGTTGTTATCTACCATTCTGTGCAAATTTGGTGAATTGGTGATTTTCAGGAAAATTGTGTAAAATTCTGTTATTACTTGCCGTTATCGCTGTGCCCGATTTTTGGCGTAATTTCTGAATTTTTGTCGGATTATCTGCAATGATATGCTATCTGTATATGCTATGAGAATGGAGTATAAGGGCCTGGATCCTATGAGATTCAGTTTAGTGTCTGTGGAAATCTGAAATGGAGCTTCAAGTTGAAATTCTGTTTTGATATGTTCTGTTCCGGATCCGAGGAACATTGTTTTAGGTGCTACAAGCACGTATATTATGTATTTCTGGTCGAAATAAAATAACACATCTGTTGTTCTGGTTGCCTTGTTGAGCACAAAAGGGAGCCCATAAGGGGCCTGGATCCTGTGAGATTCAGTCCAGTATCAGGGAATTTTAGCTATTATAATATCTGAATATCTGATTGATATGATTCGACTTCCGTACTGTTCTGTAAGCAAATTCTGATTCTTGATTTTCTTGTATACAATTTCTTTGATACGTGATTCTGTTCTGTTCTCGATATTGATCCTGAATTTCTGATTTCGTATTGATTCTCGATTCTGTTGATTGATATGTCTGATTGTTCTGTTTCTGATTTGATAGCTTTTGTTTCCGTACAGTTCTGTCTTGATTTGATCTGGTTCCGTTCTGAAATGCTCGCTCCCGATTTTGATATTCTTGTCCGATTCTGTTCTGATTTCTGTTACGGATTTATCTGATGTATTTGAGTTTTGGATTCTGAGAATTTGATTGGAGGTTTTGTCGCTTTGCTTGAGCTAACTCTTGCTTTTCTGGTTGGTTTTCAGAGTTCTGGGAAAGGGAAGTGAATGGTCATGGTACTAAGGAGTTTCAGAGTCGCAATCTGTGATACGGTTACTTTTGTAATTTTTGATTTTTGTACAGTTTAGGATGCTTTCTGCTTTATTTTTTCTGTTCTCTCAGTCATGATTTGTACTGTTTGTATATGATTTGTTTTGGAGGAGAAAGAAAGAAAATATAGATGATTTGTTCCGCTGCATTTGGATATTTTT